>NC_063255.1:71000614-71073087 GCF_020740725.1 Corvus hawaiiensis | reverse complement strand
CCTCTCCTCTCCTCTCCTCTCCTCTCCTCTCCTCTCCTCTCCTCTCCTCTCCTCTCCTCTCCTCTCCTCTCTCTCCTCTCCTCTCCTCTCCTCTCCTCTCCTCTCCTCTCCTCTCCTCTCCTCTCCTCTCCTCTCCTCTCCTCTCCTCTCCTCTCTCTCTCCTCTCCTCTCCTCTCCTCTCCTCTCCTCTCCTCTCCTCTCCTCTCCTTCTTCATTCCACTTCTTCACTGCCTAATCCCATTGTACAACAATGAGTACGTCCAAGCCAGCACTGCCCAGTACTTCTGTCTCAGCTGTTGGTGGAGATGCAGTGAAAAGCCACCAGGTGTTTCTAGAACCAACAGCAGACACGGGATCAAGTCTCCTCTCAGAGGTATCAGGGGAGCTTGGAGGCACAAATAGAAATGCTCCAGAAATGGGAATCCTCCAATCAAGTGGCAGAAGAGGTCACAGATCTCTAGGGAGGGACTGGGTAGGGAGAGAGCAGAAGAATCTGCTGTTCTGTTGCTGGATGATGCCCAAGAGAATACCAGTCCTCAGATATCTCTGCTTTGAAGACCTAAAGTAGGATTGCACTATAAACTAAAAAAAGAATTAAATAAACCCCTTTTGACTAAAATTTAGTCTCACAGCAGCTGTTCAGTGTATTTATTTGTTTACAAATTAAGAGTGCATATGTAACAATAAGAAAAATAAATAAAAATTCAACAGAATACAGCAGAGTCTTATTTATCAAAAATCAAGGCATATTTCTTACCACAAAATTCAATAAAATTCAATGGAAAGGATGCCCAAGCAAATAAAATGTACTATGCTCACAGCCTGGCAAGTGCAATCTCTGTTAAGCTGTCAGGATATACGTCAGGCACCGAGCAAGGACTTGCTCCATGACTAGATTTCACAAAATCAGTGGGCAGATCTACGAATAGTGCGTTGTTTATATGTTGTAAGGCGGGGGAAGGAAAAAAAAAAGATAATTTAGGGCTCCTCCTGTAACTACCTTTACTGAGTAGTGTTTAGGAAAGGTATTTGTCCTAGGTTTGTAATTTCTGCTGTGAATACATGCCTTAGTTTAAATTCTCCATGATTATTCTAAGAACAGTGTAGAAAAGAAATCTAACTGTGAGTAGCACTTTAAAAAGGAGGAAGAGCTGCATTTTACCTTTCAGATAGACAAGAGCTATGATGCTGAAGGTGTGACAAAACTTTAATCCGTTACAAAGCTGGATCCAGTAAAACCGCCTTCATGTTTATACCAGCCTCTTATGTGCACCTAATTAGAGCCAGGTTCTTTGCTCTGTTGATGCAACAGTATCTCAAGGTGAAGTTCAAATAGCCTTAATAGAAAAGAGAATTTCCTGAGGACAAATGAAAATTTGAGTTTAATATACCTCCTGGTGTCTTCCCAGCCACAGAAAAGAAAGTTCAGAGGAGAGGGACATCAAGGGATGATGTATTTGGATGGAGCATCACTTCACACTCTGCAGATTTTGTGCAGGATTTTGTGCAGATGACTTAAAAATATCACAGCTTCCTTGCTCATGTCCCTTTCCTCACCTCTTCAAGATTCCCCACACTGCTCTGACAATGCTGGCAATGTGAAATGGATATCTCCATGTGGCTGTCCAAGTACACCCATTCCAGCTCCACGTGCTGCTGTCAGAGTATGTCAGGAGAAAGGGAGGTACTTTAGCTGCTGATGGGTTAAAGGGATCCTTAGATGCTACAAACAGTTCCAGGGGGCTGTGACTGTCAGATTCCATCAAAATAAGGCTGGAGTTCAGCTGTGATGACTGGTAGTTCTAGTCAAATTAAATTATTGAGAAATTGGAGAGCTATGGCTGGCACTCCTAATTTCGATTACCCATGATTAGTATATGTGCAGAATGTGTGTGAACTTGAAATTCACATCTGTTCATTGAATAATGCAAATCTCATCTATAAGGGGGTGGGAATCTGTCTTCATGAAAGCACTTGCTTACCAGGTTAGCAAGCTGCTGAACCTACATGCTCCTTACAGAACACGGGTTATTCCTGTGGTTAGAAGCCATTAATTTTCAGACCACAAGGTAGCTTAAACCATTTTCCAGAGAGCACAGAGAGGGTTTCTGGGTTGCACTCTCTTTATTTATGCAGCAGACTCTAGTCATGCCTCATATCCAATATGATAATTTGTGGGCCTGATGCACATAAAAGAAAGAAGCAGTATTTTCTACTGCCAAAAGCTTTAATGTATGTTGCTACCTCTTCACACAGTACTCTACCATCCCTGAAAAGAGTTCTGATTTTAGGATTAGTTGCACTGAAGGAGTACTAAGGAAAGAAAGATTGTCTGCTCATACTGTAGTATAACCTTTAATCTGCTGGTTTGATGAGAAATCATTTGGATAACTATTATTTCAGGTCAAGAAGTCTTCTTTGATATTGACCATCAGAAGATGATATGGAGAAGGAGCAGTGGACACACCTCTTGGCCCGTGTTTAAGCTGGGAGTAAGAGAACATCTACAAAATAGAAGTGATTTCTTAATTACAATATTAATTTCTTAGTGCCCTTCATCTTCAAGAGATGAGAAATGTGAATTAGTGTACCTCGAACACTAAGATACAATAAAATCATTGCAGCCCATGGAAGTGAGTAAAACATACACAATAACTAATCCTCATGACTGAAAATTGCATTGTCACTAAGATCATCATTACTTCTGTGTACAATCTTCTTCCCTTTACAAAAAAACGAACCATACAGCATCATGTGTTTTAACTGTATTTTCAGCCTCAGTACATTTTATGCATATATCATGTCAAGTTTGTTTAATCATGATGTTATTTACAGAGAGTCAATAATTAATTATATACTTGTCCTACAAGTAGAATGCACACTTATTGTCTCTAGAAATGTGATTGTGTTATCATTGTACCAAGAAGGAGGAAGTTTTTTGCATGCACAAGGTTTTTCTGCCATTTTTACGGTCAATTCTAAAGGTTTCTGCATAACAAAGTAACACCAGGGATTTCAGTCATGCACATGGAATTGTAATTCACCTGTATTCACTCTGGGAAAATAATATGACTAATATTTTGGGTACAGAACTTTCTTATTTTGTGGCAGAAATGTCAACATCATTACTAGTCCTCCTGGGATAAAATGTCTGTTTGCTGGTATTGCTGAAATCCTTGAAGTTACCTTTGTGTGTGCAAGGACTATATGCTCGGCCTGTAAAATCTTTATTTAAACACATCGTACACTGCTGAATGATCTCATCTTATTTTAATTGCTGGCTACCCTCCTAGGAACAAAACTCTTAGAGCACCTGCTTCAGATTATACTCAGAGTGCACTTTAATCTCAAGCAAGACATTTCCTTATTTAAAAGCTTACTCTTAACTAGATATTGCACTGGATTGAGAAAACACAGGCACAAGGCTGTCTAAATGCAAAGCATGTAAGTGTTTCATCAGAAAGATTAGATATGATTCAGACAGATTAATTTTCCTCGGAACACATTCTGCTGAACCTGTTCGGTCCTTGAATTAACAGGATCAAGCTACTCTGTAGCATTATTAAATGTAAGTGCCACCACCATGAGATTATGTCTTTGTGGACACAAGGGGAGCACAGTGCATGCATGGGTAGGAACAGCACCTTTTCAGAGAGAATTGTGCAGCTTTTACATCTCCACTCTGCTGCATCCTGTGGTGTGTCTGTACAGGCATGCTGGGAGCAGTGGGTGGTAAACAAGCTGCAGGGAACACTGGAAAATATCCAGCCCGTGTAAAAGGGGTGGGTCTCAGGAGCTCATGAAGCTTTTAAGTTTGAACTGTACCTGGTGAAAAAAGAAAAAGTTAAAAAACCGAACCCTGAAGTCAGACATGTCGTAATAAGCTGCCTGAAATGAGATCATGGCAAAAAATTCCGGGCTACAATCCATCTACAGAGTGCTATAAATAAATCATGCAAGGTTTAATTCTGCTCTCCATAGCTTGCTTCTGTGTCAATGCATGTATTTCCATCAATATGGTTAAAAAATGCATTCTCATTTTTCAGTAACACCTCATATAAATTTTACCTCATGAACATAAGGTAATGATTCACATTGCTACCCTTTTGGATGCTGTCTCACAACTAGAGCATTGCTTCTAAGCCAAGATACTAGATGTTAACTTTCTTTAGTCTTAAAAGGTCCTGGCAAGGTGCTCTAAGGGCTTAGTCTTTAACATGGGTATTTGAGGACTTTAAGGCTCACATGCTCCTTGGTAGTGGTGAGTGTAGGCAGTTTGGCTTCTCCAGACAGGGGACTACAAAAGCAGGAGGTTTTGTGCACAAGTGGGTAAAACAGACCGTTTGAGTACATGCTTGGCCAATATTAGCTGATCACAAGGAGAACTGGTAGTGCTGAACTTATATAAGCAAATGCCATGTAAAAATTCGTAACACATGCAATATGACCTATCTCCAAAGGACTGAAGTCGCTCCTCATTTCAGGAGCATGGTGGCTTCATAAAGAAGACAAACTCCCTCTGTATTTCAGAGAGAGAGAGGAAGACAGAGAAAGAAGGATCTTTTCCCATTTATTTAAGTGTAATTTGTCATAGCAAAAATGCAAGCCCTCTAGCATCATGTTTCCCTTCTTGTTTATCTCAAGTTGGTGAGGATGTCCTTGCCTATTTTTTAATTACATTTCTCCTCTAAGTAAAAACATAAAGTGAGATGCCCCCAAGACATATTTTTCTTGGCCTTAATTTGGATATAGTAATTGAAGCTGTTAGCTTCAAATGACGTGTAATGTTATAATCAGTCACTTTTTCTGTACACAACATAATTGTTCTTTCTTGGAAGTAAATAGGATGTCGTTTCCCGTCAATTTTATTTTCAAATAGCAATGACAAACTATTTGCTGAATATTATAAATCTTTATGCAGCCCTTTACCAGTCAGTCAGAATGAATTTTATTTACCTATCAATCCTTGAAATGATAAGCAGATGGAAGAAAGCATGCTGCTGTGTGTTTGCATGTCAATCATTCTTAGCATCATTCAGACCTGTTTATTTTTGTGATGTGTTTATTAATATTGTTTTGCATGTACATCAACTCAATTAAGTTAATGAGTGTACAACTTATTCCTACAATTTTCTTCATGTACTCAACATTTTAGTTTCTTTTAGAAATGTTTTCTCCTAGCATCACTGTATCATTATAGCAGTGTCAGGACTTCTGTCATAAATCCTGTTTTTCCAGCATTTATATCCGCTGTAGATAATTACTTCTGTGTTGAGAATTTGCATTTAAGTTCTCATCTGTTTTTTCTCATCAAGAGGAGGTTTAGTGTGTGTGTGCACACATGCCACTTTTTTTACACAGTAGAGGTGAGAAATACAGTTAAATGTTTGCTTCTCTATCTTTAATAGAAAATATCTACTTGGAGTTCACAAGATAAATCTGGACACAAATCAAATACACGGGAGCTTACTGTCTGCAGTTAATGGGAAATGTGTTATTACTATAGCTGTCCTCCCTTTTCTTTACTTTTTGTTTGTTTTGTCTTCACATTTGCAGAGGACAAGATAGATTTATGAAAGCGCTTACACACCTAATGCAGGAATTACAATATCATGATTAATGGGATTTGCTGATGTAGGATTTGCTGCCTTCTGGATGAAAAGGGTGAAGAACTTGTTGCTCTCTAGTTCCATCTGGCTGCTGCAGAGGTGAAGCCATGAAATCAAAGGTGGCTGGCACCTCCAGTTTCCATGGCAGGCACATAAAGACACATCAACTTACACCCACTGAAAAACGCCACCTCAGGGAGGTGCAGCCCTGGTTCAAATTTCTAAGATTTAGAGAGAAGTGAATTTGCACATATACCCTTCACTTTAGAGTCAATCAAAGAAAATAATGAAGTCTTTCTTTGTAGTATACAGATTTTGGTTGGGTTTTTTTTGTTGTTTTTTTTTTTTTTTAACTCTATGGATGTGCTCTTTATCCACTGTGTAGGGTTCTGGAAGCCCAGCTGTGAATTTCAGATTCTATTATTGGGGCTGGATGTCTGAAAAGAGGAGCTTCAGGCTTCATCACTGCACCATATAAATCCTACACTGAAATTAAACATAAGAACTAAGTGTCATGCTGGCCTTTTTGAGAATAGATCCTGCATTTCCAAAAAGATGATTTCTACAGACAAAATATTTAATCTAGAAATGTTCTGCATGCTAACAAATTCACTTCTGGTTTGTTTATATTTACCATGCCAAGCTTCTCCTCGCCTGAGATTGTGTTCTTTTGTGAAAATTTCCATAACACATCCTTTTTGAGGTGAGGACTGAGGACAAGTCTTCTCAAAGCATATTGATTCAGCATAACGTGACGGTTAAAGGAGAAGTAAATTAGTTGAGAAAGAAATCTGGCAGCAGCCCTACTGCTTTTTTTTTAATCCTTACCTCAGGTTTGAACCTTGAAATTCTTACATTAGGACAGCATGAAATTTTGCTTATCCACCAACTTTCATCCCATATTCTGTTAGAAATCTCAGGAACTGCCCAGAATATAATTAATTTCCATCCTTGTTTAACAGATGAGCCATTGGAAACAGAGGTAGGCCCAGCTGTGGGATCCTTCAATCAGAGCCTGTATTCAATAATCCATTTTAGACCACAAAAACAACAGGACAGGCAGAGGTGAGAAGTGTCTGTTTCCAGGGCTTGAGGGGGGAGATAGGCAGGCTAAAATATCTGAGATGATTGACAAATCCATGTCAGTAAAGAAAATAATTACTGCCCTTGAACTGCACAGTGTGAATGTGAGCACAAAAACGAAAGAATTGGTAAGTTGACTCAATCAGAAATCCTTTCATCCTTTACCCGCAGGAAACTCTGCAGCGTATTTTCTGTGTATCTGTGCATGGACATGTATTACTGTGTATCAATGCATCCATTTACGTCTTTTTCTCTGCAAGAGGCTCACAGTAGAGAACTCCACAAAAGCATTAAGAACATAGCATTTAGCTTCATGGGTCAAAAGAGATAGGCGGAAATCAGAGCTACATACATAAATGCACTGGGGTAAATTGAGAGAAATCTTTCAATATTTCCATTTTCCTAGCAGATGGTAGAAAGTACTTAGACATGATGACTCTTCCTGGATGTGCTAGCATATGCTGCGGAATTGCCCATACAGAAAAGCCTTGCTCATTGCAAATCTCGCAGGAGCTATCACAAACAAAGCACATCAATTAACATTTGCTTATTATGTGACTGTGAACATGTGGCAATTTTCTATTTTTCTCTCATACATTAGGCCCACAATTTAGTCTGGATGAGAGCTACACCAGATGAAAGTCTCGGCGCTTAGAGTACTGCTCTTTTCCTTTTATTTTTAAATAGGAATACTTACTGCTTATCTGTCTAACTCTTTCTCTCCCTCTCTTTTTTTTTTTTTATTTCATAGCTATCCAAATGTTTTGAGGCTTTTTGCTAAACCCCCTGTCTATAGCAGTTATTTTGGCATGATCTCAGAGTGTGAGGGAGGTGGTACAAGCCATGCAGCAGCTGCCTGGCCCAGCACTATAGCTCAGTGAACTTTGGCACAGGTCAGACTTCCAAGTAGTTTCTACCATTATATCAACCACTCACAGGAACGTAAATTATGCTTACCTGAGACTTGCACCTGCAGGAAGGCACATGTCTTAGGAAAGGCATAATCCAGATCAAAGGCAATTAATGTATCCCCAAAGACTAGAGATTGCTTGTATACAGTGCAACAGAAACTGCACATAAGGGTTTGTAGAATCAGCCTCTTACAAGCACAGGAATAGAAGGGACAGCTGAGGTCATCTAATTCCTACAGTTGCAGTCAACTATGCACAAGATTGAAATCTATCCACAGGACATATGGTCTATGGACCTTGTGATAGCGTCAAAGTAGACTCCCATGGGTCAGAAAAATGTGTGTTTTTACAAGAGTAACATTAAAATGCACAGAACTCTATAGCTATTTTTTGAAATACTGAAATTGCATGGTAAGCATGTATAAAAGTCATGCTTTATATCTGCAGACATTTCTTCAGCAAGGAGAGGACACTGCCATAGCAACGTTGCTGATTTCATTCCCTTCCTCAAAGCTGAATATTAGTTGCGGTTGTCCCTCTCTGTCTCCCATACCTGCAAACAGCACCCTGTGCATCCCCTCTGGGACTCCACTTCCACTGCGATCTCCGTCTCCCCCTCAGAAAAAAGGTGATGAAAAACAGAAGCAATAAAACGTTGAATCAAGCCCAGTACTTCAGCATACAAATTGCATCTGGGTGTTGCAACTGAACAATAAAAAGTGCTTGCTACCATTGTGGTTTGGAACTTTCTGCTAAATGTTTTCTGTCAATACAAATTTACCAGGTTAGCGAAGGCTGGTCATGCATTCACACTTTGCATCTGCCACAAAAAGCAAGTGTGATGCTCAGAAAAATGCAATGACTAGGTGGTAATAGACACAAAGACCTTTCTGCTGCCTGGGATCTCTGTAGTCCATCCCTCCAAGACTCTTCTTGCCAATAACATACTTCTTACACCTCAGCAATGCTTTCTGCAAGGGAAAGCTCTGTGTTTCATACAGAGTATCAGTAGTTCAAGGGCAAAAATTGCTTCCAATGATGTTACTGACTCTGAAAGCTCCTCTAAGGTGCTGATGGAATGCTGATGATGCCACAACTTTTGTGTTGAGCAATATGATTTAGAGCTTTGAATAGTGTGATAGAAGTATACACTGTTTTAAGCCCACAAAGGCATATGTAATTTTTTGCGTCATTCTTCCTCAAGCTATGATTTTGAGAACCTATAGGTGAACAGGAACTTGCCACTGCAGTAAGATTTGCACAGTAAGATTCTTACTAGTGAGAAACAATTTTAAAAAGACAATTGATGTGGACGATAGGGAGAAGGATATGATTTTTTTTTCTTTCCTTTATAGATTTTTCTCATGCTTCCCAATTCCTTACCCTGGGCATGGGGAGTGGGGAGGATCCTAGTGTCACCACAGTGTTATTTCTGTCAAAAGTTTACTTTAAAAAACCCAGGAAAACAAAAACAACAACAAAATAAAACCCCACAACTGAAGCGTAGACTGAAAAGGGAAACAGACAAGATCAAAGTGGAAATCTCTCTATTTACATTATTCAGAAGAAAGTCAGAATTCTGTGTTAACAGAACTTAACATCTACTTCATTTGGCTAATTGGTTTAACTCCTTTGCAGTGCCTCCTCATTTCCAGTTCTAGAAATACGTCTTTTATTCAAGGAGTAATTTTGCTGACTATGGAAAAGCAGAATCTCCTTTTTTGAGCTGGCTGATGCACAAGCACATTCCCACATGCTGAGAGGAAAGTAGCCATTAAAATATCACAAATCCCCATGCTGAGTGCAGGTTTGGGAACTTCAGGGAATGCAGACTGTGCTCTAAGTCAAGCACCTGTAATTTGAGCTCTTTCACCTTCCATGAACTGACTAAATTGCTTTGCCTCTCTGACCAACCTCAGTGCTTTGACCACTTGAGCAGAGAAAGTATTTCCAGGAAGAGAAAAAGAAACTAAAAAAAAAAAAAAGTAATCACTATATATGAAGATAACACAAATATGCTTCGATGTTGGCATGCATTATTACTTGGAATTTCATTAGTGCCAGACATAGGAATCCTTATATTAGCCTATGGAGAAAGAAAATACACTTGTGAGTATTTTCCTCTTCATAGGAAGAGGTGTGCACAGCAGCCTCAAGGGGATCTGTTTGGGTTGTCAGAAACCCACAGACCATCAAAGGGGTGGTACATTTATGGGTCCGTTGACTTTCCACAGCAGTCACAATATCCTTCAAAGATAGCCTTGGGAGCCAGTCACACAAAA
Source organism: Corvus hawaiiensis (assembly GCF_020740725.1). Lineage (NCBI taxonomy): Eukaryota > Metazoa > Chordata > Aves > Passeriformes > Corvidae > Corvus > Corvus hawaiiensis. The sequence goes on along the minus strand of NC_063255.1, from coordinate 71,063,202 downwards.
CCCAACATGCTTCCAAGGCATTTTACCTTCCTTGGGAGTAGCTTCAGTCAAGATCTCTTAACGAACTGAATGTATTCATTCCATTTATATGCCTGAATATTTTTAAGACTCATACATTTCAGAATATGAAAAAGGCTGTCATGCTAAAATTTAAAATTGCTTTTATAAGCCATAAGAAGTGTTTATGTCACCAAAAAAAAAAAATTGTTTCTCTATCCTTTAGGAGGCACTGGGATGGTTGTCATACCTTCTGTTAACTGGCTGTGAGCTGTATCCAACTAATCATTTTAACACCGCTCATGAGTTCAGACCTAGGAGGGGAATATATCAAGAAGTTTCATACTGAATGGACTAGGAACCAGATCAGAAAAAAATAGCTTTCAGTGAAGATAAAGGCATGTGAAGAATCCAAGATCTTTGTTTCCAGATTTCAGGAAGCATGTTGCCATGTGAGAAACTTCCAGTAAAAAAAACCTTTTGGCACCAGTAGAGGTAGGGGTGGGTAGAAATAGAGAGTGTCTCTCCTCTGTACAAGCCTGTCTCAAATACCTGAATGCCAATGTTCTCATAATTTGCACTCTGGGATCAAATTCTTATATCCTGACTTTATTCAAAATTCTGCTGAGGTTGGGTAGCTGGCAAACATTACAGGAATCAGCATCTTAATACAACACCCCAGAATGTCAAAAAGCTTCTGCATCACAATCTAGTGGCTAAATTAATAATTCAGGACATGCAGGAGGGACCTCTCCCACGTTTTTTGCAGCACAGTGTAAGATTCCTCCTGCCTCCAGCTGATGTACTTGCAAAACTTCTCTCCCATACAGACAACTTTCTGCAGGTCCAAAAGAAAGGAGAAACAATGATAAAATACTCAGATCCCCCCAGTGTGTCTAAAAACACTGCACGTGAGTTACTGGCTGGGTATTGAAAACGCACCTACTCTGAGATACATTCTCATTGTATTCTCAAACAAAGAAAAATAGCACACTTGTTACACTTGATGTGTATCATACGGGGAGGCAACAATCTATATGGTTTTTTTCAGAACTGAAACAAGGTGTTCAGGGAATTCCGGTGTTGTTGCTCTGAATCCAGGTCTTTTCTGAATTCCAAATAATTTTACTATATAGGCAACACCATGTGCAGGCTTTGTCCTTTTTCATTTCTGTATGTCGGTGACTTTCTGTGTGTGAGAATCTACCTACATTTTAATGAGGATGAAATTTGCCAGTATTTAAGGATGCATATAAAAACAGGATAAAATATAGAGGGAAAATGGTTCTTTTATATGTACGTCCAACAGATGAAAAGACCTAGGCACTAATGTGTACCAAAACATGTGGAGGTCAGCAAGTGCAATACGCACTGTTGCCCTGTAAAAATCTGTAGGCAGGCTGGACAGTCTCTCCTTTCTGACACAGTGTGGTTCTCTCTTTCATTGTAAGTAGCAGCCCAAGATGGTCTGTCCACTCATCCAACCTTGTTTAAGACATTGTGCTAATAATAATATAGCAGTTTTTTATAATACATTAGGAGTCAGAATTTTAAAAACAGTAGTCAGTGGCTTCTCTGACTTGGTTCTTAAAAACTACTGCTATATTTGCATTGCCTTTCAGGCATAGCAGAGTAACATGCCTTTCCCAAGATGTCACACTGCAAGCAAGTAGACCCGGGATTGCGAATCATTGCCATGTCATAGTTTAGAAATCTAGCCAGAGGCAGCATGTAATTTTGGGAGCCTGATATTCCCATCTTCTCCTACAGGCAAATCTCCCTGGCTGGGCCCTGTCTTCCAATTCACTAAGCAATACCACAAATCAAGGGAATCAAATATAGCCCTTCCTGTGTATTTATAGGAGATAAAGCCATAATTGACAAGAACAAAAAAAAAGATAGTCTGAACTCCATCTTCCATGAGGAAATGTGACATGGGAAATATTGTGTATTGCTTTGTTGACCTAAAAAACACCACCTTTATTTTTCTAAAAATTCATTCCAATTATATTTGAAATAGAGCATAATATTGTTTTTACCTTACTTTTCTATGGAAAGAAAAAGTCCGTTCCTGCAGGTTCGAAACATTCCTGCATATCATTTAGATTTTTACAGAAAATGCATTTTCAGTAAAAAACTGTTGTGATAGGATATTTTGAGAGTATGTGACTTGTGGAAAAAAAATTTTAGAAAGACAAAAAGTGTTGGAGATGTCTAGGAACAGAGTAAGAAATAGTTACTGTATATCTAGAGAAATGCTTTTCTATAATACACATTGATCCACTATTTTCTTGATCTTTCTTCTCTTCTTGGATCTCAGTTTTCTGTTGGGATGAGTTCAATCTACTGTATGCAAACACATTGTGGTGAGAGAAGCAGCTGCTTATTCCAAGCCTGAATTAAATACATAGGAACATTTGTTATTCATCTTTAGGAAGCAGGTGAAGTCATGTCTGTAGCTTTGATCTAGCATATAACTGAAACCAGTGACTGGTTTATAGCCTAAGAAGCTGCACGAAGAGTAAGGAGCCACCTTCAGCTTTTGTTCCTCCTTCCAGCATTGTGGACATAACCCAAAATTTAGAGGATGACAGAGGAACTCTGTGGTGACATCTGCAGGTGTTTGGGGGGCCAGAGATTGGTGCAGAGGCTGCACAGTGCTCCTTACAGCCTTTGGTGATACTCTCCACCCTGAAGTACAATCTGTTGGGTGCTGATACACACATGAAATGATCCTTTCTTATGCTGCAAACCCAACCATGAGATGCCTCGTCATTCTGGGCTGCTACTAGTCATGAAAGACTATCCCTTACCAGTGATAGAATACCCCTAGGCTCAGCATTTGTTCTTGCTACTCCTAAATTAGCTTTTGCCATTCTGGAAAGGAATTTTTTGTCTCTGGGGCACCTCTCTTGAAATGTTCTGCTCATTGCCAAGCAGCAATCAAGAATCAAAGTAGGAATTATCAAGAAAGGAACAAAAAAAGTGAAAAACATTACTCTGGAAAGGATAAAGGAATGGCCTGTGGGAATCTCATGAGGTTTAACAAGGCCAGGTGCTGGTGCTGCACCTGGGTCAGAACAACCCCTGGTGCCAACCCAGGCTGGGCATGAACAGATCCAGAGCAGCCCTGCCCAGAAGGACTTGGGGGTGCTGGGGTGAGAGCTGGACATGAGCCGGCCATGGGCACTCCCAGCCCAGAAAGCCAAGTGTGTCCTGGGCTGCATCCAAAGCCCCGTGGGCAGCAGGGGAGGGAGGGGATTCTGCCCCTCTGCCCTGCTCTGGTGAGACCCCACCTGCAGAGCTGCCTCCAGCTCTGGGGTCCCAGCACAGGAAGGACATGGAGCTGTTGGAGAGTCCAGAGGAGGCCACCAAGGTGATCAGAGGGATGGAGCAGCTCTGCTATGAGGAAAGGCTGAGAGAATTGGAATTGTTCAGCCTGGAGAAGAGAAGGCTTTGGGGTGACCTAATTGTGGCCTTCCAGCCCCTGAAGGGAGCTCGCAAGAAGGATGGATTTTTGACAAGGCCATGTAGTGACAGGAAAAGGGGAAGTGGCTTCAAACTGAAACTAGGTTTAGATCAGATATTAGGAAAAATTCTTTAGTTTGAGAATTCTGAAGAACTGGAACAGGCTGCCCAGAGAAACTGTGGCTGTCCCATTCCTGGAAGTGTTCAAGGCCATGTTGGATGGCGTTCTGAGCAACCTGGTCTAGTGGAAGGTGTCCCTGTCTATAGCAGGGGCGTTGGAACTGCATGATCTTTAAGGTCCCTTCCAACCCAAGCCATTCTATCATTCTATGACCCTATGCTACAATAAATATAAAACATACCTACATTCTGAATATTTAGTGCCACTCTGGTAGCCCTCATTTTGTAGTCAGAAAGTTATGATAAAACTACGAAGTATAAAAGGAAAAGATAAAAGGCCAAAAGACAAAACCATAGCACCAAACAGAATTTGCATGAGGGGACATGTAGGGCTAGGAGACTTCAACCTGGACAGGAGGCAACAATATATATGAGAGGGCTCTATAAAATCTGTAATAGTTTGAAGAAAGTGAATAAGAAGTGATCATTCACTATTTCTTATAAAACAAGAGCTGAGGGTCACCCAATCAATCACAAAGTTTAAAACACTCAGCGGAAATACTTTATCACTTAATGCGTAAATTATGGAACGTAGTTCTGTAGAGGGTTGGGGAGGTCAGCAGACTAAATGGGTTCAGAAATAGATTAGAAAAATTTATAGAGGAAAGCTCCACAAAACACCGTCATCTGGTTGCCTACTCAAAGGTCCTTAAGCCAGTGACTGCCATGAGGAGAAGGATATATGAGGAGAAAGACAACTCTGTGCTTCTCTTGTTCTTTTGTAAGTTCCTCAGTCTCCTCTTACAGGTTACAGGCTGTCAGAAAATGAGCTGTATGGTCTGAGCAGCTGGGAAGGATTTGCTTTTTGTTTATAGCTCTCTCCGTCATTATAGATGCTCCTTTCTGAAGGGCATGTAAATTGTATCTTGTAGCTTTTTTGGACAAGGGAAAGTTTTTAAGAACACTTGGTAAACGAAAGTCAAATTTCTTCTTTTCTCTTCTAGGCTTTCAATGAGTCGAGTTCTGAATCTCTCTGTCCTTTTTCCGTCTTGGTTAAATGGGTCAGACATGCTTATATAATTTTCTAGATAATAGGAATTGGTAGTGCACCTAAGACAAAATCTCTCTTCTCTATTGGCATTGCTTTCAACAGGTTTGGTTTCCTTAATTATATCGCACTTCATTTTGTTCAAAAGATCCATGCTATTTTAAGCACATTAATAGAAAACGGAAGTTAAGTATTTAAGATTTGGCAATACCTTCCTCCTTCATTTTTTGTTTGGTTTTTGGGTTTTGGTTTGGTTTTTTTTCTTTTTTTTTTCTTTTTTTTTTTTGTGGAGAGAGGTAGAAAGCTATCTGTCCATAACATTCAGTTACCGCTATGTATGTTTTTTTCTTCAATTACTATAATGCTGTGGTAGATATCCAAATACATCTCCATTAGGTTAAATGCAGTGTTGTGATAGAGGCATTTACAGAAGGATTTGCCCCCTCTACACCTATGTAGATTCCACATTTTCTCACCTAGTTGAATCAAAGCCATTAATTCAAGTAGGTAAACTGTGAAGTATATAATACTGTTTGTGCCCCTGTGCTCATTTTGGCTGGTGTAGAGTTAGTTTTCTTCCCAGTGGCAGGTATGGGGCTGTGTTTTGGATTTGTGCTGAACACAGGGTTGATATTGTAGAGATGTTTTTGTTACTGCTGAGCAGGGATTGCACTGGGCCAAGGCTTTTCCTGCTTTTCTTACTGCCACACTGGGGAAAGGGCTGGGGGTACCTGGGAACCTGCGAAAAGACACAGCCAGGACAGGTGACCCCCAACTGACTAAAGGGATATTCCAGACCTTGTGGCATCAGGCTCAGTGTATAAAGTGGGGGGAAGAAGGAAGGAGGAGGGGATGTTGGACTGATGGGGTTTGATCTCCCAAGTCACCATTAGTGTGATGGGCCCCTGCCTTGCTGGGGATGGCTGAACACCTGCCCAACCATGGGAAGCAGTGAATTCATTCCTTGTGTTGCTTTGCTTGTGTGCCTGGCTTTTGCTTTCTCTATTGAACTGTCTGCATCTCAGCCCATGAGTTTTGTAGTTTTTACCCTCCTCAATCTCTCCCTGGTCCAGCTGGTGGGGGAGTGAGCAAGTGGCTGCCTGGGGCTGGGCTGGGGTTAAGCTGCAGCAGCCTCATGTGCAAGAAAAACTTGTTTTACTGAGAATGTTGGTGATACAGAATTTTTAAATGTTGTTTCACTTCATATATTTTGCTGAGTCCAACCTTCTCTAACACAGAAGGATGTCTGAAAGTCTCTCATTAGGGTCATATGAGCACTGTGTCCAGCTCTTGGCTTCCCAGTACAAGCAAGACAAGTACCAAAGAGCCCAATGATGGTCCCTGAAAGGGATTAAGGCCTTGAAGCTTCTATTGCTTGAGAAGAGGCTGAGAGAGCTGGGATTATTCAGTCCAGAGAGGAGAAGGCTCACAGGGGACCTCACCAATATGTTCAAATATCTGAAGGGGGAGTGTATAGGAGATGGCTCCAGGTCCTTTTCAGTATTTTCCAGTGACAGAACAAGACACAACAGGCATGAACTGTACAAGCAGAGGAAGCACAATCTGAGCACCATAAAACACTTTTCACTGTGACGGTGGCCAAGTACTGGCATGGGTTGCCCAGGTAGACAGTGAAAGAAAAAAAAATAAAAAAGAGGACCATAAAATGAAACCTGTTCTACCCAGATACCCAGTGTTACCGTATTTCTATAACTTCTCTGTAAAGTGATGCAGAGACCAGTACAGAAAATGCAAATGAATGATGGAGTGCTTATCTCCACATATAGGTAGATAGTGGGACTTTTTATCCTTTACTCATTCTCAGAATGATCCACATAACTCCATGGTTGTTATCCATTCAGATTTCTTTTTCTTTCACATATGGTTATGGCTCCTGTTCAAAATTTTATCTGATTGTGACATAAATTTTGGTGAAATATCCTGCTGTTTCCTTTTACTGAAATACAGGAGTTCATGTTAAAAGTTTTTTGACACTATTTTATTACTGACCTGTGACATGGTAAACCTGAGGTCAAATCCTTGCTCTGCTTAATTTGAAGTTTTCCAGAGTAAAAAACCTAGAGGCAGAGAGTTAAGCCTGACGTCTGAGGTCAGTACCCTAACCATGAAACTATAAATTGTGATAGAGTTACAGTGTTCCCTTCTAGAATTTAATTTTAATAAAGACGCTCAGAAAGTAATTTTTTAATCCACTGAAGAATAAATCCCAACTGTGGATTGACAAATGCTACCAGAGAATGGGACTCATCTTCCGGTCAACTCAATTTTAATACCAAGAATTTAATTTTTAAACATTTACTTTTTTTTTTTAGCTTTTATTTACTGCCTAATCTTTGAGAAAATGAATGGTCTGTGATTTAAGCATTTAGTTGGAACTCAAGAGCCAGCATTATCTTCCCAACTTTGACAAAACTTTCCTTCGTGCCTTTTCCAGGCCATGTTGCTGATCTCTGCAAGCCTCTGGTCCGTACTTGTAAAATAAGGTATGAGACCTCTTTCTGTCTTGACTTCTGCTGTGAAAGGGCTCAGGTAAAGCCTGAGTGTTTAGACTGTTCTGTCCAGATTGGACAACTTCAAGAAAAATGGAGCCAAACACAAAACATTTCATGAAAAGGGGAAGGAATTACCAGAGATACTGAAGAAAAGACTGGATGAGAAATTCTTGAATAAACTGCAGTTCCTTAATCTAAGAAGAAGCATGGAAGAAATTGTTCTCCTCACCTTATGGTAGACATGATAAGAAATAACGATTTTAGGTTTCAAACAGATTTAGATTTGTTGTTCAGGATTATGTTATGTGTTATGTGCTGAGGATGTTAAGCAGAGTGAAGGCCTGGGGAAATTTTCCAAAGAAGTCTTGGGCTCAGGATTTTTAAAAACTTACTAGGTTAGTATCTGCTTGTAATTATAAACAGTTACAGGCCTCCCATAATCTTACTAATACATACCAGGTAGTGTTGTAAGTTAATACAGGTTACTAGAAATACTTCTTCATTGCTGACTCCCACATTAGTATCCCCTAATTTGCAATCTAAGTAAGGACATGTGTGCAAATATCCCCAAGAGTACTGAAGAAAGGATGGCCATCTTGTGAAAGGGAATCCTGCAGTTTTCAGTTGTTCTCAAGACGGTATTAACTTTTAAAGACCCAGATAATTTGTTTGCAATGTTCCTAAAATCTGTGAGCAGAAAGAGAAACTATCTCGTTTGGTTGGCTCTGAGTTTTCTTTTACCTCATATGAAACTGGTGGGTGTTTCAAAGATTCTTAGCTGGTTTTCAATGGGCTCTACTTGCAGAAGGCTGACCAGGACAGGAGAATGTGTAATTTCCTTGTAATACAGACCAATCTTTGGAATCATTTAGATGAAAAATTGTCCCTGTGCTCATTTATTATTCATTTATCCAAGAAGGAAAGAACTTAGCCCTTCTTCTCAGAAAAATGAGTCATTTAAAAGATGTTAATAACTCCTGGGCCTGACCTGAATGGCTCCCACTACCTCAATACGTCATTAATAACTTGTTTCAGACATAACTAAACCTTAAGTATTTATTGTGCTATGAAACGCAACGGCTCTTTCCAATGAACTGGCCCTGAAACTCTGGAGGAAGATTTTAACGTATAAGTCTGATGTTCCATACACATGCACTTGTTTTCCTTCCTCTGGGCTTGTATTCTTGCAATTACAGAGACACACTGGTTGGAATGGACATTGCAAATAACACTGCAGGGAAGGAAATCTACAAGCCCTGTGGTCAGCAGAGGTTCAATGCTGATTTCCAGGGAAGGATGGAAGGATTTTGGGAAATGTGTGGGTTAGGGTTCTCTTAGCTACTCTTTCTGAGCAGCAATTTGTGTAACAGTGGTTTTACTCCTCTCTGTCCATTCACCATTATGAATACCAGCAGAACACAAAGATATCCGTAGTTAATTGCTTGACAGTAAGCAGGAAAGACAAACTTCACTAATTTAGTGTTATTTTTGAATAATATAACATGATCCTGTATGAAAAATGCAACTGAATTCTCTGGGGATTTAAAATCCAGAGCAGTCTCTCCTTCAAAGCAAATCTAAAATAGGTCACCTAGGCTGTAACCATTTTACAACAATCACATAAAATGGTGATGTTTGAACCAGAATCAAACTAGCTAATAACATGTATATCACTAATGAATATCATTGCTCATCATGACTCAGAAGCAATTCCTTTAATTGAAACTACCACTATTTTTCATTTAAAACAAATCCGATCCATCAGATGAACTGCAATCAGTGTACCAAAGAAGGGATCTCAGCTGTGAGCACACCTCAGCCACTGTTGATAACACAGAGAACTCTGCTGTCTTTTTGCCCATGATTCTCTTCCTGGATTACTTCCCATACTGCATGCTGTCATCCTTATCAACTCACATCCTCTCTGAGTTCATAGAAAATCATAGTTAAACTCCAAACTAGTCCATAGTGAATAACTCAGAATACTTCCTCACCTGAAAATATTTACAAATTTCTGCATGAAATATGCAATAATTTTGCTATCAGCTGAATACATTGCAGAGAATAACAAAGAAATAGAAACCTTTCATTAAATTCAAGACTTTTTTACAATATCAGCAAAGTGTGTTTTCAGATCTTTGTGGGCAGAGTTGAAAAAAATTTGGCTTAGTGATTTCAGACTTCCTACAGGTGGTATTTAATTTTGAAACAGAAAACTCAAATCTCGTAGCTCATGAATTTTGTTGGCATAAGCTATTGAAAATTAATTTGCCCAAGAATACCATGTTATGCATGTGTGGAAAAGAGAAAGAAAGGCTCAGAGGGAGATTAGATGATACTTATGCCGTTGTTAATGGAAATCAGACTCCATTCCAGTTTTTAAGCTCAAAAAATATTTCTTTTGAAATTATCTCAGTTAACTGTTATTGAGTGGTTATTGGGGAAAAAATGGTTCTATTTGAAACACAGAGGGATATCAGGGGAATTGTAAGACCACTGCTATATCAAAAGCATTTAAAAATTAAACTAGAGCAGTCATCCTTAAACATCTTTTCATGTTTCCTTGCAAAACAGTAACTAGTGGAGTTTTTTAAGATTCCCTTGAAATAGCTAAAGAGAATATTTTGCATATGAATATATAGATATTAGTCTTTTACCAGTTTGAGCCTACACCATGCAAAAATGCCTTCTAAAAGATTCTCAGCATTGTTAACTGCTATTGAAAGCACTCTGACTACAGCTGACTTGATGACTCATAAGAGGGAACGCAGCGCTCTCCTGGAAGACTGGATTAGACAACTAGTAGTGGAGGTCACTGTATAATCATGTTTGATTTAAAAAAAAAAGGCCTAGAGGATTTTTTGGTGTTTGCGTATTCAGAATTAGAGATATAAATTTAGAAAGTCATCAGTGCTTGTTCAAATTTAAAGGAACTTGAAACCTACACACCCTATTTAAATATAAAACATGCATAACTTAAAGCTAGTGGAAATAAAATTTCCATATGCAATCTTTTGCATATCAGCAAAATAATCTATCCATGCAAAAGAGAAATTACATCTTAAGAAAAGACACTTATGTACGTAAACAATATTACTGAGTCGTTCTGACTAGCTCCAGAAAACACAGTTTCTTTTAAGTTTACAGAACTTAATAATTTGGGGTTTGGACAGTATTGTGTATATATTTCTGTTCAGAGTGCTCTAAATAAAGCAGGATTACTTTGTTCCAACTGAAATCAATTTCCAAAGCTATCAATTTTCAAGAAAGAGCTCCATTACCCAACTGTTTGTGGTTATGCATGGCTTGAGGAACAACCTGAGAAAATTTAAAGTTACTGTGCAGAAGTATGAGTACTCAGATTTTGATAGTGTTACATGTTTCCAGTATCCACTAGTAGAATCTGGCCTAGAACTTCTGAAGAAAATTATGCAATGAGTTGAAGATGGCTAATCTACTTTGAAAAACTGTAAAGGAATATCATTGAGCCTAGTAAGACTTTAACCAGGTGTTCCTGAAGACCTTTGAAACCATACTCACCACTAAAAATACTGAAAGTGTTTAACAGAAGTATAAACAGTTGCAGTTATTTAATTTGTTTTTTCAGTCATAAAATGCACAGATAACAGAGAGGCAAAGAGAAGACACAGAGGGAAAAAAATCCAGAATGATAGATAAAAGGCAAGGTTTACAAAATAATCATTGGAAGATTAATTAGTTGAGAACAAGGTGTCGCACAAAGCATAAGAATGAGCAGTGTATGACATGGCATGTACACAGTCTATTTCTCTTTCCAGAGAACTATATATATAAAATATACTGCAGGATATTTTTTAGCTTGAAATACACTATTACCACATCAAAAATAATAGAAAAAAAAGAGGTGCTAAGAAAAACCCTACATTCTAGCAAGAGAGAACAATAAACATATTTATAAAATGGTGTTTGGGGGGGTATCTGCGTGGAGATACTTCTGATGAAATGCAGTAAAGAGGCACAGGAAGCTCTTTCCATCTGGCAGAAACTGCAAAGAAGGCTGTCCGCCCTCTGTGTCATACTTGAAGAGGGAGCAAACAGGAGATGTAGTACAGAATCTGAGGAGGGAGTTGAGCTAAGATTGGGAGATACAAGGTCTCTTAAGATTTTGAATCCACTCTGTGAAGGTTTCAAATTTCGGGGGGAAACTACACTCATTCTCAATGGAAACTGACGGCCCCACTTCACAGTTCTCTTGTCGTGAGAAGTGGTGAGAGTGGCTTCTGGCAAACACGACAGACTGGATAAAAAACATCTTTCAAAGTTGCTTCTGGGAGATGGGGCAGGAAGCAGAGGCTATCAGAAGAGGAGGAATAGCACAGAGGTTGTCTAACTGAAGTGACAGCGTTGCCATTAGAAGCATGATAATGATATTGAATGTCTATGTATTTCTTTTGCTATTTTACTAATTGCAAATTTCTTATATCCTCTTATGAATACAGAATGGGTTTTCTTTCTTCTACTCGAAAAAATGGTGCTGACTTGACAGAAGAGTAAATACAGCCAACTAGAAATATGGCTAAAAAGAAAGGTATGTAAAATTGAACGTGTCACTATACTTACTCACACAATATAATTAAAGCCAATGGTTTACAAAGTATAATATCTTAGTGAAGATCATCAGTATACTTTTCATAAAAATAGAAGCAAGTTTGTTTCACATAAACTTTCTTTGCATACTCTAAATCTTATATAAAGAAATAACAATATATTAGAACTGTGATAGAAAACCCATAAATCTGACCTGATTGAAAATCTACTAGAGTGATGGCAAATAATAAAAATGTTCAGTCAAGTATGTGCCAGCAAGTCACAATTCATTTTAAAGCCCGTGGTGATTCAATAAGAGAGCCATATGGCTCTTCTCCAGTTGATCTAAACTCAGCTACAGGCTTCTTGAAGAGTATTTGTGAAGAGAATCTATCACGCTCAAATGTCACACAGCTAATTCATCCCCTCCAATCTGTTTATAAAGACAGATGGCAATATGTTGGTTTGTCTTAAAAAAAAAAGTGGACTTCAGTGTAATAACCATATCTAGACATTTGCTTGGAAACCTGACTGTTGCATTCAGGTGCCCTACAGAATCACAAAACATCCTTCTGAGGTTGACATAGCAGCAGCTATCAAAAAGGGTGTTCTAAATATAGTGAAAGGAAACATGCCCCGGACATCTCAGCAAGTGATATCCTGGCAAAGATATAAAAAGCTGAGCATTAGAAGTCCTTAACTGGGGGTAGTGGAGGAGGGGAGGAAGCAAAGTAAGACAGGAAAATTTTAGATATCCAAGGGACTTGCAATTACATCCTGAGTTTTCCAGTTGCTTTGCTGAGGTGGTTGAATCACCTCGAATTTAGTATGCTCCAAACTCAGGAACTTAGTGGTTAATTTCAGTTTATAACTTCTTCATGTCAGAGAGACAAACATTTCTTAATTAAAGTCAGTTTTAAAAGAGGAATCTTCTTCTGTCTTGACTGTAGTCCTGCAGATTCTGAGTTTCCCTTATATATGGGGATAAAAATGGCTCTGTTTTCATCAACAGTCTCCAAAACTAATTTCAGATGGAATTAACTTTAATCCATGTATACCCCTACTCAAAGCATTGTAGTTACCTTTTTACTTGAACTTCACAGGAACTCGGTAACCACCTATGAATTTTTGCCTCTCTTAAGAAACTGCTTTACTGGGTCGCCATATGTAAATTCCTCATGATGAAATGAATGACAGAAAAGCTCCTAGCACAACACCTCTGTACTGTTGAGTCCTTTAAAATAACTTGTCACAAAAGAAAGTGTAATTTTATGTTTTCAGATTTGAAGAATTTAACTATTTTCCATAACCAGAAAATCAACATTCAATCTACATTCTACCATGGAAAATTTCAATAATCAATTAAATTAACCCAATTTATTCTGTACTTCTTTAGTTGAATATCCTGCTTTGTTACCCCTTTGTTCTTTTGCAGTAAGAGCTACTGGTGAAAGCACTTTGATTTTCCATGTTCTGTATAGCATATTACATAGTATTCTCCATGCAAGCTTCTATAGTCCAGATCATGAAATGTGAGTGCAGAAAACAGGAACAGTTATACAGAAAATTACCTTACTGAATTGTATTTGTCTGCAGTGTAAATTCCTTTTCACTGAGACTTGTTATTTCAATCAGAAATAGGGTCTGTGTGTATGCTTGTTATCTTTAGCTTTTTAAAGCTGCCCAGAATTGCTCTCATGTTGTTTTCTTTCAGATATTCCTCAAATTACAGTATAAATAGGTCCTCTACCCTTTGTATACCTTCTTGTCTGTAAAGTGAGATGGAAAGCAATTTTTCATATTTCTTCCCCCAACAGCACAGGTCAGCCTAACTTCTGCCAGGGTATTATGAGTTGTATATACAAATATTTTATTGAATGACTTACCTTGGGCTGTAATTCTGGTAGGTAACAAAGATATGTACCCCTATTGTTTGATGATGTTGGTGTGTTTCTGAAAGGCAGAGCTGGCCATACTAATTTTCAGTAGTGTTCATGAATATCTGATTTTTTGTTGTTGCTGTTTCTTTATTCTTGCTGCAGTGGAGATTAAACAGAATGCTAAAATAATTGTTGGGGAGGGAGTTTTGCATCACCACCTGTATCCACACAGCTATTTTCTATGACAACAGACTACAGTAAAAAATTAAAATTAATAAAATTAATTCATTAATTAAAATAAAACCTTGTTTTGAGCTCTATTTTGTTTAGAAATGGAATATCTATGCTGTGAGTCCTAAACCAAAAGCTGATTTAGGGCAAATTTCAATACGTACTGCAACAAGAAAAGAAAACCAGAGTGGTTGAATTTTTTGCATGTCATTACAAAGTCACACAGTGTTAAAACGTTAAAAACAAAAGCATCTCTTTTACCATGATTGTTCCTCCATGTTAGTTTTTCTTGAAGGATTAAAGAATCGAGGACGTAATACCAAAAGCTGTACTCAAGACTTCTTTTACCCTCCATAAATTAATATGATATTTTGACAAAGGTATCACAATTTCCTTTGATTGTGAGATTCTATGTTTCGAAAAATTCCAGCATGGAACTTCAGGTGTAAATTCAGAGAACCATTTTTTGGCTATGGTCTAATAACCAGCCACCTAGAGTTCTGCAGTTACTGTGTTTAATGAAAAGCTAATTGAGGATGTCAGACCTGTCCTCAGTTATTCTGCTATGAAGCTGATACGTATAAATAAGGTGTCCTAAACTTTTGGATTAACCTATGGTAGCTGAAGTTATGCACATAATTTTGGAAAGGGTTAATAACGCCCCATCATTTTCAGTTGGGAGGACCGTAACTTAGAACCTTGAGTCAACAGCAGGACATTTGTTTTTTATAGCATTTTTGAGGTTTTCTCAGTGTGTCAGGCACCACACAAACAACACAGCTTTATCAGATTATGTTAATTAAGGCTGGGACTCTTCTAGGTTTGGCTCTGATAAGTAACCATGAGGCAGTCAAGAATGCAAAGGAGGAAGGCAACCTGTAGGACGCAATGAAAGAGCTCCCAAATTTTAGCAGGGTAAAAAAGAGAGAAACTGGAAAAACTCCAAGATACAAACTGATGAGTAACAAGAATTACGATGTAACATTCAGTGGTACAGCCACAATTAGACTGGTTTACTCCTCAGAGTGAGAAAGAGGTGTGTTTCAAGTGAGATTTTATGGACCCTGTCCTGAATCCGGTGCTACTCAGTATTTCCATTAGTCATTTGGCTGATGGAGAAACAGTGTGCTACATTTTCAGGTGATACTAAACGTGAGTCTTTTACAAGGCAAGAACACAGAATGACCTTGACAGATAAGAGAAAGAGGGACCAGCTTGTGTGTAGCAGGTAGAAATACTTGGCTGCACTGCCAAGCAATGAGTGTGCAGAAATTAACTTGCATTTACTAACAGTCAGATGTTGTGCTGGAGTCATCATGGCATCATCACATCATGGCAAAACAGTCAAATGTATTATCAAGAGACATGTACAAACCAAGTGCACATAAATGACATGGGAAGCGATTTGTTCAGTCTACACAACAGTTTTAAGTTTAAAGAAACTAAAATGACCAGAGATCTAGAACAGGAGCCTTCTGGGGAAAGACTGAAGGAATTGGGGTTAGGTTGTGGGGAGGAGAGAAACTGATTGTTCTCTATTCAAACAAACTTAAAAAGTGAATTTACGTTAGAATGGAGATACAGGTTCAACACCAGGAGGAGTTCAAAGGGCAGTATGAAGCTGGAGTAAGTGCTTTAAACCATGTGTATTAGTACTGTATTCTATTCTTGAACTACATATACGCCTTCAAAAGGACTTTTTTGGGACCCTGACAGTTTGACCAGTACACATAATCTTTGCACAGTAAAAAGGAATTTCTATGCTTGCTTTAGGATTTTGTATGTCTTTAAAGTTTATACAACTTGATTCATTCTATGAACAGATGTTTAAAATACAGGATCTTCTAGTAAGAATAAATTCACATTTCAAAACTTTAGTCATTTTTCAGTAGAGATCAGTGAAGACTTGAAGGAAGTTACTATGCACAAAATAAGCTATGAAGAAAGGAATTTTTAATTTTTCTGATTTTCATTCCTTATTCACTTAATTCTGGCCTGCAATGCATGAGCATCCGGCAGTTAAAGTGACCTTAAATTATCATTATGGGACAAGTACTCTTCCATACCTGTAAATGTCATTATTTATACAAGTAGACTGTACACTATATGAATGAGAATAATTCCATCATTAATAACATTTAGAATCACAGTGTGATAACTAAAATGAAAGGCAAGAAGCATGCCGATAGGCTGTAGTAGTCAGGTTGCTGATCTTTGTTCTTATGAATGAATAACAACAGTATAATTTCCACGTCTTTTAATAAAAATTTTATCTGTGGTTCTCTAGATATTTTGGTCTCTTTTTCTACCTGGACTTTGAAGCAATTACTGAGACAAAGCAGACACTGTAAATCTGATGCATACTGGAGTGATACTAAGTATTTGGGAATCATGTTGCATGTGGTGCTATAAACCAGTGAATGGATGAAATCTTTTTTCTGGCTTCATTGGATGTTGAATAAGACCCTTACATATCCATATTTATTTCTGAAGGTCCTATAGTCACCGAACTAAGTCGTGAGTAATACACAGGGTAAGAGTTTTGTTCTCACACAACTCGATTTGTCCTTGAAAGCGACATCTACTATTTTTGGCATAAGGTGACTGTAACCTGGGAAGTGGAAAATCAATCTGTATGTAAGTGACCTTACGTTTGCTGCTGGTATGCTTCACTTCTTTAACTGCCATGCTGAAATTATAGCTTAAAAAAACAAGACTGATAATTCCAATCTTAAATGAGTTAATTTAAAAAAAATCCATATGCAGCTAAACTGTTTTTCCTTAGCTATATTAAAAACTGTTACTGCTGATGAATAGCACTCTTGACAATAATTCAAATAATCAGAATTATTCTCTCATTTCAAAAAAAAAATGATGTGCATTACTTTCATTGCTTCTCTGTGTGTCAGAGGGTACCTTGTATTACAAGCTGAAAAAGAAAAATTATTCAACCTGTGGCTTGAAAAGTATTCTTATTGAATATTAAATCTGAAAATACAAACTGGGCTATAGAATAGCCATTAAAAAGCAAACTATATTATCTAAATCTTAGAGTGAATAAACTAAACAGAAGCTTCAACATTTTGGGACTTATGTACAAAAATATCTCCAAATGCTCTGGAAAACAAAATCTAAACACCAAACACCAAAGTCTATTTTCTGTTGCTGGGTTTCTTCTCACTTTTATACTCTTATAACATTAACTTATGTGCAGGAGTGGCAGAAGTGGACCTTTTGACCTATTAGGTAGTTACAATCAGTTGGAAGGTGGTACTGCAAAAGCTTACAAAAACTTGCTCCTCTTAGTTCTGCAGGATGTTGTTGTGATTTTGTACAACCATAGAATCCAAAGAAAGCCCTTTTTTGGTTTGGGCTGGTTGGTTTTTTGTTTGTTTGTTCGGGGTTTTTTGGTTTTTGGTCTGGTGGGTTTTTTTTTTTTTTTTTGTAGCTCAGGGGTAGGAACACTTAAATAAATAGCTCAAAATAAGGATGCGTGAAAACAGTGTATTTCCCAGTCAGGATTACAGATCTTTTTGTGGACTTCTCTTCCTATTAGAAGGAATGAGAAGCATCCAGAAAATCTGTTTCATCAAAGAACTTTTATCTCCGCTACCTAAAGTGCTTAATTTTATTGTTGACAGAAGTACAGAACAATGGAAATGTTGTAAGGGTCTTCTGGTGGTCATCTGGTCCAACCTCACTGATCCAGCAGTGCCACATAGACCCAGTTTCCCAGGACTGTGTCCAGATGGTTCTTTAATATCTCCAAGGATGGAGATGCCACCACCTCTCTGGGCAACCTGTGCCAGTGCTCGGTCACCCTCACAGGGAAAAGGAGTTTCCTGATGTTCAGTGGGAACCTCCTGTGTTTCAGTGTGTGCCCATCGCCTCTGTGCTGTCACTGGGCACCACTGGAAAGAGCCTGGATCCATCCTCCTTGCACCCTCCCTGCAGATGTTTATGTACCTTGGTGAGATCCCCTGAGCCTTCTCTTCTCCAGGATGAACACTCCCACATCTCTCAGGCTTTCCTTATAGGAGATCCTCCAACCCTTAACATCTTCATGCATTTTGCTGGAGTCCCCAGTCCAACTCTCTTTCTGTGTCTGTTCTATACTGGAGAGCCCAGATCTGGATGCAGCACTCCAGCTCTGACCTCAGCAGTGCTGAATAGAAGAGATGGCTCACCTTCCTTGACCTGCGGGCAACACTCCTCCTAGGGTAGCCCAGGACACCACCGGCCTTCTTTTGGTTACATGGTGGAATCTGAATGCTGTACTAAAATCTAATATCATATTTATTCATGTTAACTCCCCAAAGTAATTGAGGGAACTAACTTAGTGGAGGAAATAACCATTCTGACATACCCCTTTTCTGTAATACAGAATTATTTCCCAGATGTTTAATCTATTTTAATAACTAGCCTCTCTTCTATGCTCCATCTCAAAGTACTGAAGTCAGATGACCTTTGATTTTACACAGCACAGAAAATAAATTTTCTGCTTCTGTTCAATTTATAATTTCTAACAAACCCTCTTCCTCCTACCTCTGAATTTACACTGCTTTTACCTGCTTCTGAACATACACTGAGGTAAAAATAAAATGTCTTGTCTGGTCCATTAAAATCTTGAAGAAGTACAAGTTCATTTTGGCCATTCCTCCAAAAACTAACTGAACTTACTGAATCCAACCCAGATATTTCAGAACAGAATAAAAAAAAAAAAAAGCATACTGTAAAGTTAAATAAAATAATAATTGATTCATAAAATAACAACCTACTTGTTAGTAAGAGGTAATTACTGATTTGCAAAAAACAATTAGATTCAGGAAATGATGGTATTTGTTGGAGTCAGTTAATATCAAAATCTAACAGGGCAAATAAAAGTGTGCTAAGTTTTTCTGAAGATTATTGAGTTCAGTGTGATAGTCTGGCAAAATACATGCCCTGAAAACATCCTAATTTATCAGAGTTCTTTTCAGATATGCTACAGGAATAGACAACATTCAACAGGGTGCTAAAAACAGTACTGTTAAGTTATATGTTACCCGCCCTACTCAGTGTTGTTTGCTACAATAATAAAAAATTCAGTTAGAGCTCGGGAATATTACTGTGGGTTATTTTTGTTGTATTGCTGGAGATAAGGCCACTGTAACAACAGCCTCCTAATTTACCTGAACTCCGCGACTGCTGTCAGGGGTGGAAATGTCTCTGGAATCTGGCAACAACTGCCCAAGTATTCTGGTGGTGATTGCAACCCACTGTGAATTAGTTTGTACATCACGCAGATAGACCACCTTACAGTCAATGCCACTTCATTCTAACAGGGGAGAACTGTCCTTATGGCTATTGAACATATGTGTCTGCTGAAAGAAAGAAATTAGATATTCTTGGCTCCAGAATACTGGCCTTACTGTAATATACAAGTCAGCTAAGTAGAAAGGAAGAAAAATGATTGGTCATCATTTGTTGACAAGTAAACAAGAAAAACATGAACCATCCATGAATCAAATTGGACACATTTCAAGCAAATCACTTAGAAAAATCAATATTATGTCAGGTTTTAGCCTCCATCTTCATTAATAATTGACAAATGCAGCAAGCATCAGTGAAGACTGACATATAAAACAGAGGCATTGGGAAGGTTAGCACCATGTCCTGAAGAGTAGCAAAATTATTCACTGTGAAATATGCAGGCTGTTGCACTGAAGAAACTGTAACATGAAATACAAATAAAATATGTATAGGCAGAAACCTTGAAAAAAAAAAAATGTTGACAGTAACCAAGAAGTATCAACCTACAGTTGATGGGACAAGTTCCATGTAGCAGAAGAGAAACAGTTGCAGTTATAAGGTATCTTGCATCTTGTTAAGGGCGGAAAAAGATGCCAGTGACCCTATTACAGTTCCCTGAAGGATATTGTATTTAATTGTTAAAAACTGTCAAAAGGAGCTGATCATCAAACAGAATTCACCAATTAGCAAAAACACTGATTTAATATTTGAGAACATGTTTCTGACTTAGGTTTCAGAAATAAAAAAAGACCAGGGCAGTGACTCTCCCCCTGTACTGGGCACAGGTGAGGCTGCACCTGAAACCCTGTATCCAGTTTTGGGCCCTTCACTGAAAGACAGACATCAAGAGGCTGGAATGTGTCCAGAGAAGGGCAACAGAGCTGGAGGAGGGTTTGGAGCATGACTGGTTTGTGTTGGAGAAAGTGGAAAACCACTGGGCTGCTAGTTATTCCTAACACCTAGACTCCCTGGAGTTCCCAGTTCAGCCATGGCCATGTGCTCCTGTTCAGCAGGAATGTACATTAGCTTTGTGAAATTAGATGTTCTGAGCTTGAAATAGTACACCAGGTTTGAGCACTGATACAATACCTTGACTGGATAACAGCTGAGAGTTTGTGCTCTGTGAGAAAATAATCACGTATCAAGTCCAAAAGATTTGGAATGATGTCATCTAAAGCTTTAAGATGAAGGTGCTTTTGCCTTTATAATGAACAGAAAAACTGTCAGCATAAATATTAAAGGGGTGGAACCACCTATAATTTTCTATAGATATGGCTAAGATCTCCAGAGAAGATGCAAGGGCGTTTCTGAGATTCAAACTTTAAATGTGTCTTTATGGAGAAGGCTATATAGATTTCATGCAGAGTGAAATGAAAGGATGTTGAGGTCAACAGAGTCCATAGTAATAATGTTCTGTTAAAAATACTCCAGCAGCATACAAAAAACGGCATACAGGATCATTTTAGATTTGATTTTAAAGCATAGACGAGTTTTATTTTCCATTATATGTTTTAACACTGTTTAAATTTTACAGCATTATAGCATTATCTAGACAAATTCTAGGCTATTTTAGGATATTTTGACTCATCAAACATATCCCTAAAGGGTTATGGGGCCATTTGTCACGGCAAATTACATCAATCCCTGAGCAATGAAGACGGCCTATGTAATTCTGTCAGCCTTGAGAACTGGATTGGGTATAGGCATTTCATGATTCGTCTAGTATTTTAATGTCCAACAGAAATTAATGTGACCTCATGCTCACAGATGAAAAGAATTAATGACTTAATCCCATTATTGTATGGCTGCACACAAACCTCTACTGTCACAGAACAATGTGTACACAATAAATTACATATCAAACTTTCCAGAAAAGAAAATGCTTTTGTTATATTTATAAAGAAATCATAAAAAAGTGCACAGGAAAATTAGGATTAGCAATGAAAGCAGAAACCCTAAAGAGAAGAGTATATGGGAGAAGGAAAAATTAGCCTTAGATCATTTAAAGCACTGTAAACTTCTGCTTCTCTGTTGTGAAATTGTTATTACAAAGAGCTTCATTAGGAATCCAAGTCTGTGAAAGTCTTGCAGGCTGTGAACCTCTATCTCATAAATGCAGTAAATTTAGGGCTGTGTTTAGCTGAAGTATTAAATACTATCCTCTCCTTGGCATTTCTGAATAGCGAATTTTCAGAAACTTCTGCCTGTCTGTTGGCTTGACTGATTTGTGTTTAAGCAGATGACCAATATGCTTGGATGGATCTGGACTAAGATTTATATGGTGGCCAGTGGAAGGGTAAGTAAGATCTCATACTAAAATAGCCATTAAGCAAGGACACAGTTACCGTGGGCCAGATTTGCCAGACCTATGTTCTAAAAAAGCATCATTGAAGATATATTTTGAAGGTTTCAGAGATCACTATTTGGCCTGCGTGATCTAAAGCAGTGGATAATCAAAGCAGAACATAACGAGCACTTTCTAATTGTCCTAACTTTTTTGTAATTTCTTTCTTGTTATATATCCAAGCTAAAAAAAAAAGAGAGCAGGCTGCCACCAAAGGTTTGTGACAAGAGGAAGACAAGAAAGAGTAATCACACAGAAAGCAAGAACATTTAGGGCTCAGAATAATGTTGTTAACAGCACTGGTACCAGGAGGAAAAGTCCAAGTCAGAAAAGGAGAAGGCATAGTCATGGACAGAAGAAGTACTGGCATAAGAGGAAAAGAAAAAATGAAGAAAAGCAATTCAGTCTATCTATTTATTAACTGTACATGTAAAACCCATGTGACTAAAGACATGCCTTGGAAATGGAAGCAACTTTGATCTTAATGTTACCAGAGGCAAATGGAAGTTGACCAAGTGCTACTAAGTGTGCAGAGACCATGTATAAAGAATAAAAGTGCAAGCAAGATTTAATAAAGTGCTCCAGCACTGCTCTTTTTAAAAGTATTCTCTCATAAAGTTAATGAACAAAAATCCAAGTCACAGTCCTACTTTGTGTTGCTTAAAATTCTAAATTAATTTATTGCAAATTTCAAGACTTTTAAAGGTACAATTAGAACTGGAGATATTTTCATGTTAAGGATTACATTAAAACCAAATCTAACTCCAGCAGCATATTCAAGCTAGTTCATTATTTGCACACATGAAAATGCAGCAGCTCAGATACAATTTTCTCTAAGGACTGAATGCATACTAAAGGCAATAACAACAAAATGAAAAACAGCCCTACTAGGGAATAGAATAATTATATTTCTAAACCATTTTTCAACTGTTTAAACAAAATCCATTTCAATGTTCTGCAGCGTCCACAGAACCAGCTGATTAATATATACATACACATGTACATATGTATGTTTTAAATTCCCACTGTTTATTAATTTTGCCCTGGCAATATTTCTCTTTTTTGACTCTCAGCTCCACAGAGTCCAATACACTCCTCAGAGCATCTGTCTTTCAAAGCTGGGGCAACACCTACTATCCAGCTGTCACTAGCATATACAAGTAATAAATAATACAAATAATGAATAATATGAATAAATGGCAGGGAAGATTTGGGAGGATAAATTTACCCTTCAGAGGTTGTGTAAAAGACCTGATTAAATATCTAACAGACTCAATTTTAGAAGCAGTGAATATGGCTTATTTTAATTATTAGTTTTACAAGAGTCATCAATTATATCTTGAGATACAAATCATCTACTGTTAAAAGCTAATAATAGGGCAGGCACTATACATCCTCAAATATCTCCTTTTTAACAACAATTCTCTGGCATGCAACACAGTTCCCTAATCCATTGTATGCATTATGTTTGCCAAACCCAGCAATAAAATATGCAAAAATTTCTACAGAGGCAGCAGATGTTCTTAACAGCAAAGAGTTTGTACACCAAAAGCATGTGGAGGTGGTTACAGCAGTTTTGTCTGCTGATGTGTTGGCTGGGTCATTGCTGGTGTAGGTCAGAGTAGGACAGAGTTTCTTCTGAATATGAAGTTGCTCAAAGACAAGAGTTGTTGGCTCAGGCCTAAGGGAATAAAAGAAAGAACCTTAGACTGAATCTTGGCTGAGACTGTGTTTTTCCCTGGATCTTGCCAGCACTGTCAGTGTCTCTAATGAAAGAAACACATAGCGCACAGAGCTGTACACTCCAGTTACTAAGGCCTAAGAGCTACTGAAGGTTGGAGGTAGCTTGGAAATGGGGAGATTTTAAATAGTTATTAAATCATAAACTAACTCCATTCCAAAGTAAAATCAAAGCATTACTTTTCTTACATTGCAGTGCTTGCCACATATATGTGTTACTAAAAAGGCATAAAATTATTTTTGTGCAGCAGGATATGTAGTGGTATGAGAGGCTGAAGTGCTATATACGCATGTTCAGAGAAGTTTTGGGCACATCTTCATACAGACATTCATACTTTGAGTTCTGGACTCTGAGACAGGCAGCCAAATAGAAAAGCAATCCCACTAACACACACGTATAAAGAACATGAAACCCTGTGTTAAGGGCTGCGCATCAGAAAGCGATGTTCTCACTTTTCCACTTGGCTTCCAGATGGCCTAATTTTGGTTTGATCCCTTTATAGGTCATTCACTTAAGAGTTGGTCCTTCTGGGTCCCTTCCAACTCAGAATATTCTGTGATTTCTAATTGTGATGCCATCACATCTCAGATCACAGAGCACTGACACAGCTGACTCTATCAGGGCCCATCTCACAGGTGCAGCATGGTGTACTGTTTCATGGCACCACACTCCTCCCTGGTGTAGGGCTTTTGGAGTCATTGGTGACCCTTCTGTCCCCATCCCTGAGCATGAGAAACTGAGTTGAACTGTTTGCCTCTGATGGAAGAAGGATTGTCCCCACTTTCTCTGTCGTTGTTTTCTGAGTATGGCCTAGAAAATCCACTCTGGACTGGTTTGGGCTGGGTTAGAACAGATTTTACTCACAGGGACCTATAGAAAATATATCCTTAGGATATATTCTTTTCTTACAGGCTAGGTTATTGCTGCTAGAATAAATAAAGAAAGCAAAATGAAATAAAAGCACCTTCTGAGTCAGATTTTTTATTTCCAGTGATATGATTTGCTACAGTTTTCGTATTTAAATGTAAGTGTTAGAAATCAACATCTCTGATCATTGGATGCCTGAGATTAGTTGTGAAGCCAGTATCTTCTCTCTTTCTGTAAACAGGTTGTCTTATAAAGGAATATTTGTAATTGTATGTAGTATTTGTTCCGTGGAGATTTTTAATTGCCACACAATTGCTAAGCAACAACACAGATTTAAAGCTTAATGTTATATGATTAGATTAACAAAAAGTGTACCAGAAAGTGTTCCAATGAAAAATTAATTTTATTAATTTTAGATTAGTTTTTGTTTTAGTTCACAAGTTCAGATTAAAAAAAAATCAAAGCTTAATGAATTTCTCAGAAGAATAGTATGTTTCATTTCTGCTGTCTAAGTAGTCAGGAAATTAGGCAACAAAGTACAGGAACAAAGTTCCTATCAATAACAAATCTAATTTAATAAAAAAAACTAGGAAGAGATTTTATATGCTTCAAGCAAAAGAAAAAAGATAGCAGCAATTTATTAATATATTGAAGGTATGCAAGCCACTTAAAATATATCTGCTTTTGTTGCTGAGATTATAAGTAACTTCCAGAAGTGTCATTATCTTCTAAACACAAAAGTTGTTGCCATAAGGAATTATGTCAACTTGGTGTGTCGCGACGGAAGGAAGGCCCGGACGCTCAATATGAGTCATCAGCAAGCTTCCGTTTATTGATCAGTCGTGGATTACAGATATAGTGTGGCTAATGAGGCTTATGCATATTCCAAAAGGCGCAAGCTGAGTGGTTTACGGCACTGCTGCCGACCCCTCCCTCTAGTTCTACCTTTGTGGTCAGCAAGTTCCTCTTTTCCATGCCTAAGTTCCTCTTTTTCCCATGCCCCGACCATAAGCTTTCTATTGTTAACTGTACTGCTCACCAAGGCCAGCATGTCCTCGCTGTATCAGCATAAGGCCTTGATCAGCTGCAGAGGGTCTATGCATCCTTTGTCACGTAGCTCAGCTATTATACAAGATGAGTGAGATATTCTGCTAAATCATGCTCTGTAAGCTGCAAAGGGTCTACGTGTCCTCGGTTACGTGGCCAATTCTCCACATTGGTGTAAGACCCTTAGAGCAGAAGATGCTTCAGGAGCTGAGATTTTTTGCATTTAGTTATGTCAAAGAAAGTGTTCAGTTTCAGTCTCTTCTTGTTGTAACTGTGATGATACTGATAGGTTATGATTCAAAAAAAATTAAACTCATTGGTAAGATCTTTTTATTTGAATTTGAATTGCTGTAGTTTTCTAAATGTACATACTCTTTTGGGTTTGAAAAAGGTTTTGCAAAGTATTCTTTCTTACTGTGTCTCAAAAAAGACTGCCCACTCTATTTCTTCAGGATTTTTCTCTTCCTGCTTTGTCAGCATGAAACTTTATTTTTCTACAGACACACTTTTGTCAGGGTATGTGTCACAAGTCTACCCACTGTGGGATCTTTCTTTACTCAGAGATGAGCTCTATGAAAATAAAGTTTTTGACTGGATTAGTTAAAAGCTGTTATCAATTCCTAGATATTGGGAGCAGTACAAGTGCTGCTGCTGTTCCATGCAAAGGCATAGTGCAGTTAAGTATCAGCAGTGTTGAAGATGACTTGAGCCTCAGCATCTGGAGTCAGATGTCCGTTCTTGGATCCCTCTGCTCATGCAGAGACAGCCTCTGTGGTAAACCTGTAGCTGTGAGATTGCATTTGTGACACTGAAAAACACAGTCCAAAGCACTTTTATTTACAGATATGTAGTTTAAATGCCCGTATTATTATTCTGTGTGCCAGAATTCTTTTACCACTTATTCTCTAGATAATCTGCAGCAGCTCAAGAGAGTCATGGCAACTTCACAGAGTCTGCACTTAAATAGAAGAGAATAAATAAACTAAATAAACAGCATCAAACAAAATTCATTAGTGCCTGAGGATTTAAAGGCTCAAATGCAAAGCCACAAGCCCTTTCCAAAGTATTTCACTCAACCAGTGTGGGAAAAAATGCATTTTAAAATTAATTATGTGCATGTCAGTGTTGTTGTACCCTCTCTAACGCAATTGATATCTGTTAGATGATCTCCCACACCAGGCTCAAAAGGTCCTGCTAGCCTAATGTCTTACTTCTGACTATATTTATCATTCAGACCTTGGGGCATGATGGAGCCCTTTGATGTCTGACGTGGAAATTTTCCAACAGCTTTTGGTCTAATCCTTCCCTCAAAGAGTTGAAAATTAGCTCTAACCCTGAAACACGTGACTGAATATTGTTCTGCAGAAAAGTATCATCAATTTTTTACATCTTCAGAATGTCCAATTCCTTCTAACTGTGAAAATGGCTTTGAACTAAAATAGTTCAGAATGCCTATACATTTGCCATCACTCTGCATGGCCGAATAGGGTAACTTACTGCCAGTATATATAGGATCTTGTCCTTAAAAAACTCCTTTGCTGCCGGAGAGTCTCTTCACAGGAAAAGTCAACCATATTGAACTTCCCACTCTAAATAACCCCACAGATGAGCTCTGTAAATGGCAAAACAGCCCGATGAACTCACGGTCCTCACTTTGCAGGCACATAAGTTCATGCAGCTGACAGGTTGTATTAAGCCTCTGAGGGACTGTATGCATGAATCAGGTACTAAACAAAATCAGAGAACTGAATTTAGATTGAAATTGGTTTTTAAATTACCCAGGGTAATTCAGAGGTCACTCATTCTTGCATGCCAAAACATCCTGCTTCTCATTCTGGTAAACCATAAGGGATGATTTATTACACAGAGTGCTTCTAAACATTTCAAAAATTAAGCTTTAATAATTAATTCACCTCTATGATATGTTTTATCTGTCTCTCTTAAACTTGTCTAATATTCTAAATTCTACTCAGCTTTGTTACTTTTACTTGGGGATTTGTAACTGTGACAAAGAACAGTAGACCTTGAAATAAGGAAAATAAAAATAGGCACAGAAGAAGCTGCTGCAATCTACTGTTGAAAAGTGTAGGTGTGTGTCGCCTATAATTTATCAGCAGCATAGTCTGGAGAACCGGTTACATTCAAAAACCTCAGACATATCTGGATTTCAGAGATTTCTTCCAGTGCCAAATGCTGATGTTATTTTAGCTTTTAAAATGGTTTCATGTTTAAATAAAGTTTGGTAATGGACTATCACTGCAGTGTGCTAGACATTCCCTGTGCTTTGGGCAACTGAAAGGATCAAAAAGCACATCAGGAAGATCCTGGTGTCAGACTACTCATTTCTCCCTTGATTTCTTTGTCTAATGATCCATGTAGTCAAGACATGCTTATTAATGAATAAAAGCTGTTAGGAGAGCATTCACTGTCCTTTTGTCTCCATACTCACTGGAAAATTGTTCAGAGTGAATTAGTCTAATTAGATTCGATTTTATCACTTTTGCTTGCAACCTGTTCATATGTTGGATCTGGTCACCAATGGAGGTGAAAGGTGTCTGCTGTCAGGCTGCTGCTGCTCTGGAACCCCAGACTTTATAGTGTTCCCATGCAAAAAGTTAACTCATTTCCTTCCTGTGCCATTTGTTTATGCTGTTCCTCTCTTCCTCACACAAGAGCCTTACATAAACACTTCCAAAAGCCTCCTATCGATGCATCTCAGTTGTCCTCATGAAATATCTCCATTGTTTGACAACTGTTGGAAAAAAGGCACAGTATTTACCTGAAATATTATGTAATAATGATCGTGTTACTGACACTGTCTCCTCATTGTATTGAAGATCTGAGATTAAGTGGAAGATTAAGTTTAAATTGGTCTGTTTGGTCTTGCAAGCTCTCTGCAGAGGGGAATATTCACAATCTCCATCTACAGCCTAGCCCTGACATAAGGCTTGTGGGATGTGCCACATTCTCCCTCTTCCCATCTGTTTCAATCCGTTGCTTTTCTCTAAAAAACAGTCCTCTCTCCTCCTTAGGAATTTAATTCTCTCTTCCTTTTTTTTTTGGAATAAATTGTCTTTGGAGAGGAGTGTCAATTTTGTCAATGTGGCAGTTTTTTATTTTGTGTATATACCAATTATCCTCCTTCCCTCAACCATCACAGAAGTATTAAATATCTTCCAGAGGAAAAAAATGAGCTAATGGGGCAAATGAATGTGTAAAGGTATTAAGGTCACAGAGAGAGTTCATCCAACCACATTAAGGTTTACTGAATATCAGGTACTTCCAGAAAACATTATCCTTCTGCTGTAAGTAATAAATGTCCAAGAGTCTGTGGTCCTGAGAAGTTACTTTAGAAACTGAAACAGACAAACAGATTTAGTTGTAGTCTCTCCCATGCTCCTTTGAAGAGCTGCAATGAGTACAGCTTTTGCACACAAACTTAAGTCAAAGCTAACATAACCAACAATATAAAACAGAAGATAATTTACATCAGCTATGTGTGACCTTTCGTAGGGTAGAGAGGACTGCACTTAGAAAAGACACTTGGTAAGCTATTTCAGGCTGTAAGTTTGAAATAGGTTTTGTCTTTTGGGGCTGTTTATTCCTCATGACAGTTTAAGCTTTTAGTTCTGTTTTTCTGTCCATAAAACAGAGATAAATATACTTATTCTTTCCCGAGAAGTTTTGTGAGTTCCTAGGAGAAAAAATACAGGAATCAAAAATTATTTATTCATTAAATTGCATTTGTATTGAAATTCTGAGAAGAGAGCCAAAATGACTACTGGTCAGCTCATTCCCAGTGTTATTCCTTCCTCACTAATTACATGTTTACCTGAGTGAAAGAAGATTTGTTTACCCAAAGGACACTACTGAAGTTAAAATAGCCTGTAAGCTAGGCACGTAATTAGGCAGTTTTAAATTATATAAATGAGATGCTATTTGGTGTCAAATAATTATGGTCTTATCATTTTCCCACTACAGACAGAGCTTGGAAAGTAGGAAAATTACTCAGAAATAACTTTCACGTGATGTGATCCAACAGCCCTCCAGAAGGAAGGGTTAGTGATGGAAGAAGTGAGGCATGGGCATCCATCTCCCTACCTGCACAATGTCATGCACCTCTGCCTTAGGGCAGACAACGAAGAACCAGCTTCTTCATACTTCCTCTCAAACCTATTTTCCCTGGCAGCAAGACTCTTCCAGTCCTGCTGTGTCACAGGGTGGCACTGCATTAATTTCCCAGCTTCCTCCACCTGCCAAACTCCTTCCATTCTTTGGCTCTGTTTCATTCAGAGTTAGTGAGAGCAAACAGGAATCACAGAGGGGCATTGCTGCCACACAAAACATCAGGAATTACATCACTGCATCATCCTGCAACTCCTGGTAAAAATTCTGAATGGTGTCTTTATGACGTGATGTTGTTTCACAAACAAATTCAGGCTGTAATCTCTGCAAAATAAAAATCTTTCTGTGTCTATCATTTTGCTGAACTAGGAGCAATTTGTCCACCTAACTCAGCTTTAATACTTCTCACTGAGCTGCCAAACGTGCTTATTTGATCACTGTAATCCCATCCAATGCATCATATATCATCTGATTATATTACCCACCATGCCAAGGAGAGTCTGATCTTGTCCTTCTTCCAAGGTTACATAATAGGCTGGTAATGATTCAGAATGTACCACAGCTCAGCATATGTGTTTCCCTGGCTTCAGCATGAAATGTGTAGGACAGAGGCTATCTGGATGCAGCTCACAGCAGACCACGCAGGCTGAGAGTGTTTTAACAGGAAAAAACATTCTTATTGTTATTTTACAATTTGTTCTGTTTGTCTTTTACTTAGTGGATGAGATTTAACGTCACCTTGTTGCAGATAGAACCATTATCCGTTTTTTCACTGCATAGATTTATAAATGTGGTATGACCTCTTGTGGCGCAATGAAATAATACACAGATCATCCATGTGTCACACTATTTATACAACCTGCAGTCAACATACAGCCCATCTGCCTGGATGGTTAGATTTCTATTAACCAAAGAATAACTCTTGTCTGAGAAATTCTCATTAATGATAAGTTTCTCTTCAGTCATTTAATAAGTGCATGTATTTTGGATAACTCTTAATTACTAACTAATTCAATTTTCATTAACTCAATCTATCCTTAGTTTATTTTCTTTTTAATTTTCAATTATGACTTTCAAACTCCAAATTCAGAAGTAATGTAAAGATGCTGGTAGTGAAAATGTCACTTCATGCTTGTTGTTAATGATGTTTGCCACTGAACAAATTGATTAACAAGCAATCTGAACCTGATTATATACAGAAGATATCTAATACACACATGCCAATAGCAAATGTATAAAAGAAATGCAACTATTTTCAAAATTAGTCGCTGGATGTTATATATCTATGTAAGTACTGGCAATCCTTAAGCAGCACAAGAAGTTACAAATGTACTGTTATTGCATGTAGTTGCTTTCTGTAACCATGCATAGATCTTGTTCTAAAAAGAAAAAAGAAAAAAGAAAAAAAAACAGGGAAAAGGTGGTATTTTAAAAAAAAATCTGAATCTTTGTGCTTCATATTGTGTATTACTTGTGGCCATGACAACCAACGATAGCAGCAAGACTGCAATGCCTCTGCAGTCTTACCACCGCAGCAGCCTATTGATGTGCTGCATGCAGTGCACCCAAAGGATGCAAGCCTTGGAGTCCCACATGGGCATCTGCCATTGGGCCTCTGCAGCAGAAACACTAATTCAGTAAATACACTGGAGCTGAAACCAGAAACAACTTAATTTCTGTTTCTAACATAGCCCAAGTTGTTCAGCTCCCTGAATGACACCTTGCAGGATTAGTCTACATGCAATTTTAAAGCTGGTAGAAGCTTAAGGAAACCGCAATGTCATTTTTCATCCTTATTTATAACACTGTCTTCTTATTATTGAAATACACAGTGATGTCAAAGAACGCTTTCAGAAGTGGCTTTACAAGTAATTAGCATTAACAACATTGCAAGGAGGATCCAAATTTGATTAAACTTTTTAAAATATTCACCTTTCCTACTTGCAGTACAGTATTTTTCAAGATAACAATTCAGAGATATGAAGCGGTTTTGATTTTCTTTCTCTTTTTTATCTGTACTTCCGTGCTTTTGTTTTTACTGCACTTACTTTAACATGTATCACCTGCTGACTGCTTTCCTCTGTGAATTGTGGTTCCTGATTTAGTTAAAATTAGTTTCAGGAAAACATATGAATTATACTGGCAATGTACAGTCCTTTATCTTTTAATTCTGTGTAAAGCTTTTATTTACCAGAAAGGTGGAAAACAAGAAGTCTTAAAAATCCAGCTTATCAAGAAGCCATTCAAACTGAAAATGGAAAAAACCCACAAGTTTTTTTATGGTACAGCAAACCATTTGATGTGTGTATATAAAGAACACCTTTAAGTAAGAGAGAAAGCACTTTAGAGTAAGAAAATCCAAAATCTAGCTGAAGTTTGCATATATTTGTGTAATTCTGACCAAATTAATTATTCTAGTGTGGGTCCTCAGCTTTCATTAAGGATCTATAGCATAGTTACAGAGTTGCTTTGGAACTTTGGGGGGGGACTTTCACAAGGCTAAAGAGAAAAATAAAACTTCCCAAAGTTATTACATCTTAAGGCACCACAAGTCATTAAGTTATACTTAAAAGAAAAGAAAGAAAAAAAAACCACAGGCAATATGATCATGTGATCATGCCCATTTTGAAGGACAAGAATCATCTTCTGCATTTGATGCCTCACAGACCTGAATGGTGGCTTTTCAGATCAAAGTAAGAGCTGCGTGAAAAGACATAAAGCCTGCAAAAAGAACGAGAGAACTAATTGCTTCTTTATATCCATTGTTACGGAAAACTAACATGATCTTGAAAGCTTCTGAAAGCCAATCAGAATTTTAAACGTTAGAATGATTGGACACCTTCAAGTGAATAGAGAAAATAAACTTACTGCATTTTTGGGGAATGGGGTGTAAATATGTTGCGGATGAATGTAGCTGAAGATGCAATAAAAGGAGGTTGAAGGAATATGGGGAACAAAAGCATGGGCTCCAAGTGAGACCCCTGAGCAAGGTGCAGAGAGAGCAGTCTAATTTACTGTGACAGATGTATGTGACAGAGAGAATTCTGGTTGTAACTAGGAAAATAATGGATATCTTTTATTATAAACATCCTGGGAGATTTTTTTTCAACCTCAGATCTGTAAAAACAGACAAGTGAGAGAATTTGTTCTTGTAATAAAAGTTCCAGTATCTAACTTCCCATTCATTAATTTCCAGTTAGACAGGAATGGCAGAAAAAGATCCTACACATTAAAAAAAAGCACAAAACATTCACAAGTATTTTAAACAAACTTTTTTATTTCTCTTTGACATTTTTTAATTCTCTGAGCTAGTATCCTTGAAAGGTGACAAGTATGAATCCTTCAAAAGTGAAATTACTTTTGTGCATCTCTTCCCCACAGCCTTCCTTTTCTTCAGCAAAAATCACACCCCCATTATACCTCTCTGCATCGCTTAAGCTCTCTAGCAAATTGCAGTGGAAGGTATTGTCTGCCCACATGCCTCTCCTGCCCTACAGGCTACATTTGCCACTTGAAGTTCTTTGCAGACATAAATGCCAGCACACAGAAGGGTCCAGCTGGCACTTCTCCCCCGAGCCACCACTCCACATTCCCCCAGTCACTCCAGATACTACAGAAGTCAGTACCCAGAAGCCAGAAGAGCTATTACAAGAAAGAATGGACAGCCAGGGGTTAGACAGAGGTTGGCCTCAAGACAAACTGTTGCTGAGATTTGGATACTTCTGTTTTCTTTTTCCTTATTATTGATAGCAAAAAGATGTGGTTTTTCCTTATCATAGTCTGTGCATAAGGCAGAAGGGCTGTTGTTTTTCACTGGTCCAACCACCCTGTATTTTGAAAACATTGAAGTACATGGATGGGAATTAACTTTGTAAAATTCTAATGGCAGAAGGCTTCATGCAGACTATGGGATCAACCCATGAGACTTGATCTGTCTCTCACTTTTTTTTTTAACAATTCCACTTTTCATCTTTTTCAGATTCACAGCAATTAATATGAGAGTAGATTCAAGGCTTTAATGGGTGATATTCTGCAGCTTTCAGTTTTGCTCACCTGTATGTCAGTGACAGAAACTCTCACAAGATTAACGTTGCTGAGGACTAGTCTCTCCTGTCCCTTTTCTTGCTGTTCATCTGACACACAAAAAAAATCAGAAAGTAAGTTAATTTCCTGCTTTTGTATTTTAAACAGAAGAAAAGGAGTACATTTCACTTCAAGGAGGCCGCCTGGTGTATAAGTTATTTTTTTCTAATTCAAAAAGACATACACGGAAAAATTCAGACTGGTTTGGCCTGCAGAATTATGCATAATACTAAGAAGAGCAACTTGTTGCAGAATTCCTGGAAAATGCCTTTTATTGTAAATACCATTTTCATAGGAAGAAGTAGAACTTACCAATAAGTTTGCCCTGGTGGGCCCCTCTAACAGAGTTTTCAAAATCTAGGAAAGTGGACAAATGTACTAAAACATATGTTGGTCTTGCAAGCCTGAGTTGAACTCCATAGGAGAGAAAATTCAGACGTCACAAAATGAGTAAAACCTGTATAGCACAAAAAATTCAGAACACTAAATTATTCTTCACTATTCCTGGAAATCATCTATCTTTCCATGATGTTTGCTAGCCTCATGATCCATAGGAACTTGTACATGCATTTCTCCTGCCACAGTAAGTTTTCACTTTAATTCAGCATCAACATATTCTGGAAATTTTGAGGTATCTTCCCATTAAATTAAATCCAGATGGCATAAATCTCTGGCTACTATTTTAACTGCAAAAGATTCTCTTTGCAGCTGTTAATTTTCCACATAAAATCTTCTTATAAGATGAAATTTTCCATGTATAAGCCATGCTGAAAGGTGAATATCCTTCTAAATGTTTGAGTAAAATTAATTCAGTCTTCATGAACACACGCTACAAATACTTCATTCTGTATCTATAAGCATACACAGAGAGATACTTTATTCTCCATGGTTTACTACTCAAAATAGATTACTCAGTATTGTCTGAACTTCAAACTTGACAGGTCTCAAAATTGTTCTTCCAGAGACGAGTGGAGGCAGCACACCTTTTTATTCCTCAGGACAAATAGGAGATAGCAGAATTCCAGCAACCTCCCATAAAATATCAGAATTTGCTTTCATTTTATATATAAGAATGTTTTCAGCCAAAATGCTTTTAATGAAAGGTGAAGAAGTATAGCAAAATAGAAGGTTTAGCAACACCCAATCCTAATTTTCTTTCACCCTATTGACAAAAAAAAAAAAAAAAAAGAAGAAAGAAAAGCCTTGTTTTGTGGTTTTAAGTGCTCATATAAGCCATAAACACAAGTCTTACTATGTTGTTTCTCTCTATAGCAGTTATCTTACAAAGGAACTCTGAAGAAAGACCTAAGAGGAAAAACGGAAAAAAGAATAATTCTGGGACTTGTGTGAAAAAAATAAACATAAACAAAGCCTTAAATACAGTTGGAATACTTCCTCAAAATTTTAGAGGAAGAATCTGTAATGTGGATTAATCCTGTGTGTTGAATATTCATCAATCCATGGAATCGTTCTTTCTTCTTACAGATGAGTTTTCAAAAAGGTGCTCTTAGTAACAGACAGTGCAGGTATGAGGATAAATAGTTCAAATAATTTATCAGGAAGCACCATCACTTAAAGCAAGATAAAATCTATATAAAGAGTAGCATGCATTTAATTTACTCTGCCAATTACGTTATCAATGAAATTTTTTTCAGCTTTCATTTAGTATTCCAGGAATATGAGTATTTAGCACTTTAGATAATAAACTCATAATGTGACCAAATAGGAGCAAAGAATTCAAGTACTGAAATGAAAACACATTAGCAAGTTTGCTGGGTTGTACTAATTTTGTAAAGGTGTAAATCCAAAGTCTCTGTAGTTTTTGTAAAATCAGTCAACATATTTCAATGTTGATGGCTACGATAATTGTTAGCAAATCTAGAAATTGTACAATCTTAGCTAACTTCAGTTTTTTCGCATGTAGGTGCAGTTTCTGTCCAGCATCATAGTCGGTTTTAAATAAAATAGACTCTGCAATAAAAAGTAAGGCAGACGTGTTCTGGATTTGTCAGAGCATTGTCCAAAGAAGTTAAATGTGTCACTAAGGTTTCTACAATAGAAACAAAATGGAAAATTAATTCATGAAGCTCTATCTTGGGTGCCTTGTGAGTTTACAGTAGATTTATTACATCATATATATTATGGTTGTTAAATTCTGAGCAGGTAAAGGAGCCTGTTTGAGAAGTGAGGTTCTCCCCTTGATAAAGTATACTGAACTATTACTTGTGCTTTGTACTAAGGTGGTACAGAGTATTATGCAAAATTGTCTGAATTACCACCAAAAAGTTTATTGAGAGGGTATAATGAAACCTGCTCTGAAGATAATCTCACCTTTTAAAAATTTGTGTAATATCAATCTCTAGTAGACATACTGATTTTTGTTTCTATTATGTCAATGAATACAGCCATACAAAATGATGGCTAAGAAGGTAGGATTGATTTTCATGGCTGGAAAGATAGTTAAATTGTTCTTGCATCTATTTTTTTTCTGTGAAAATAAGCGATGGTTTTATCAGTTTTTTGGCTAATGATTTGTGAGAATCTTCTGTTCATGAAAGTGACAGATTTATAGATCTCACAGGCAAAATTTAGCCAGGCAGTTACTATGCAAATTTCCCCAAATTTGCCTGTCATTGTGCTTTAATCTTTATTTTATCTGCTTTATCTGCCAACTTCTGTATAGGAAAGGAAATCTCACAAATCCTGCAGGGGAGAGTGGAACCACAGCTTCACACAAATCTTCCAAGTTCAGCACATTCTCTTCCCCATCTTGATCATCCATATGTTGTAAGATGAAAAAAAATCTGTCTTTTTCCTAGTTAATTTCTCAACCTCCTTCCCTTGTCAAAAGAAATGCTATTATTATTTATAACACAGTAAGACCTAGAGATCACAAGTGAGACAGGAAGTCAGAGTGTAATTTACCTCTCTAAAAGTAGATTAAAAGTAGCACTGATTCAAGTGTTTTGCTGTTTGGAAGATGCTTGCCTGAACTCTTCTCTCCCATCAAGAAACACTTTTGCTGTCTTCTCCCATGCAGGCAGCTATATTCAGATGTCCACAAAAAGCTATGGATTCGGACTGCTTCCTTTGTACAGACTCTCCATGGAAATACATGTTATTCTGTGTGTTTAAACCATAGCTGAAACTGGCCATTCAGCTCTCCTATACTGACAGCTGCAATAAGAATTTGATCTTTATATAGTCACTAATTTTTGTAATGCCAGGACCAGTTAGGCAGCTCTTGAATAAGGCATGTCTCAACATGATAATGATCTCTTAATTATGCACATTTCTGCACCTGGTGTCAAGATCAGCAACAGTACAAGAAGCAACAATAAAGAACAGAGAAATCTATTGGACTTCATGGAAATTCCAGATCAGGTAAAAAAAAAAGAATCAGGAAAATCTATACAGAGTTTGGTGGGAGACAGTACTCAGGGCAAGAGGACGTTTCCATCGAGGGGGGAACCCAGCTGGGCTCACATAAGGCACATCACTTTCCATGACAGCTAAAGGTGCCCTCTCTTGTGAGCAGAGACAGACAAAGACAGAGGCAGGCAAGTCTGGCTGGGGGCAACACCCGTGTCATGCCCTCATCTTTGCCAAACAGCACATTATTTTCATACACCACTCTCAAGGGGAGAAAGAGCACATCGACATAACACTTCAGGACACCCTTTATCTTGATTGACCTTTAGGTACCACTGGCTGTTTTTGCAGGCCAAAAGGCTGGGGAAGGGCAGCTGTCATGTTGAAGG
This sequence comes from Corvus hawaiiensis, assembly GCF_020740725.1. Classification (NCBI taxonomy): domain Eukaryota; kingdom Metazoa; phylum Chordata; class Aves; order Passeriformes; family Corvidae; genus Corvus; species Corvus hawaiiensis. The sequence goes on along the minus strand of NC_063255.1, from coordinate 71,026,119 downwards.
ATGAGGGGAAACTGAACTAGGGATATCCAGGTGAACAACAACGGCCTTGGAGCTACATGGAGTTCTTGGAGCAGGGCAGGCTAATCCACGGCTACAAAAGAGAGAAGATTTCCAGCACCACAGGAACCAAAGGCAGCACAGGAGTTAAAGTGGCTCATCAGATGTAGGACACCACTGCCACAAGCTTCAGCCCTAATCAAGAGAGCTCTGATTCAGAAGAGGAGAAACCTTTCGGCAAAAGAAATTGAACAGACTGAAAAAAGTGATGCTGGATGTAAATACAGTTACAACAGAAAAAGAGAAAAAACAATTGAAAATTTATGACTGTCTGGTTTATCTCATTGGTATTTGCTCTGTTTTCTTCTGAACGGTCCCTCTCCTGGAGATGGAGCAGATGGCACCACACCAGGTATTTCGATGCAGTCTGGGCCAGCACTTGTTCAGGGATAGTGTTGGTAAAGGATTTTCATTTCTGACTTTACCTTCCTTTGCTTCACAGCCATGCCTTGCTACTGCTGTCAAGCAGAGGTAGTACTAGTAGCATCAGCAGGAGCTGCAGTGGCAGGAAAATTTCCTTCAGACTTGATGTTTATAGTTTCCACTGGGGCAAGTGTCATGGGTGTGTTAGTAATAGAAATTTCACTAACGGCTGAGTTTGTGCAGTGCAGCTCTAAAAAGCCTTGATTGTCCCTGGCTCCCTGTAGCAGGGCCACATTTCCTTGAACACAAAGATATGGTAGAGCAGCACTGCTCTTAAAATGATTGCTAAAAATAGTAAACTCTTGGGAAAGGAGCATTTGGAGAGAGGAGCTTGAATCCACATGTGAGTTTCTGTTAGTGTGAACTCTGTATTGGGAGTGCAATATGGCGAACACTGGTAGATAGTCTAGGCAGGGACACACATCTAGAGATCATAAGCAGATCTTTTAAGCTGAATCAGTTCCATGGAAGAATTTCCCATGCTGATCTAATTACTTGGCCTGGGAAATGCAGAGCAGAAATGTGGCACTGCAGCTTCTCTCTTGTGGCGAGGGCCCCACTGGTGACAAGCAGAGTGAGAGGGAGAAGTGTTTGCTTGAGAATCTATAGACCACTTGATTGTCCAGAAAACATGGATCAGGAGAGTTCCTAGTCTAAGAACAGAGCTCTGGAAATTTGCTATTGATATGCTGAGTTCCCACGCACCAGGTAGCTGCCTTTGACTACTAAGATGCTGAGAGCTGGAAGAATTTGTGACAGATGTGAGAATGCTTGACTTCTCCCTGTACCATCCTAGGAAAGATGGGGAGAAGGTCCAACAATTTGAAGCAGATGAGGTGTTCATTAGTTGTCAAAGTGCCTCCACCTGAACTTGGGTGAAGCTCATTTTCTGTCATAGAAAACTTGGTGAGAGTTGTTGTGAGTGGCACAGCACAGCCAGCATTGAAACAAAACCTGAACTGTGATCTAGTGTGTCATCTGTTGTTACAAGGCCAATTTAGGGACTGAAAAAGAAGGACAGCCCAGGAGAAGAACCTGGTAATGCAGAGAGAGACTGGTATTTCCTGGTGTAAAATGAGATTTCATTGTCAGATCCGAAAACATTCAGCATTAGAGCAGAAATGTGTCAAGATTGGTTCTGACCTTTTAGTAAGTCACCTGAATGATATTGTACTCCTTCTTAACATCAGAATGGAAGGGAGAGACTCCTTACACTATGAAGTATAGGATATTTTTTTATATATGCTTAGGTATGTTGGTAGCAAAAGCTTTTGCAAATTTGCTGACCCTCAATTTCTAGTGGTAGCTTTTCTCTTGTGAAAATCTGAGAGAATGTAAGTAGTCAGCTGAGCTCTTATTTCTCATATAGTCCTAGATGCCACATTTAAGGCCCCTTTTGTCCAATTCCTTTAGCATTGCTTGATCCCTTCCCCACCTAAGCCCTCTCCACACAGCTATATTTATGTTAATAAGTGGATTTAGCCCTGTAGGAGTAGATCTGTAAAAGAGATTAACTGCTGCTGAGTACCAGGAGTCCAGGACACATATTTCACAGAGCTGGGTATGTGCACAGGTACCTTGAAACAGCACCATGAAGATGAACCACAGAGGGAGCACAGTTTTCCAGATTTAACCCACTGCACAGACAGGACAGAGGAATTCTGACTCTACAGAAGCTCTTTTGTAGGAAAGATGTCTAGACAAAATATGGAGACCTATAGGTCAGGTCAATTATACCCTCAGGGTAAGAATCACTACAAACTTACAGTACAGTCCCCTTTTTGTTTGTACAGTATTTGTGAACATTGCATTAACATTTTGGAGATGTTCTGTAAAATTCTTATGGTCCTTTCCTCTCCAAAATATCAATATGGGAAGAAAATCATCCTTGATTTCAAAATAATATTTAAGTTTTTTCCTCTCCAGAACCAGTGAAAGGGATATTAACTTATTTATTGCAAGATGACATCTGAGGTAGCCTATTAACCCCCTGATTCTATGATGCGAGGTTCCCCCTGTTCCCTGCCCTAGCCTTGGCCACTCCCTCAGTTTCTCCCTATTGGCTCCTGTACCCCAACCCCGCCCAGGGATTGCCCCTGAGCCCATGACAAAACCACCCTGCACGAAGAGCAGGAGGTCTTTCTCTCTGCTTCCTAGGGCGCCGGCGGAAGACGTGAATTAAGCCATTTTACCACCTCATGGGAGACCCTTCTCTGCCTTCTTTACCACCACTGCATTGTAACGCTGCTGGCTGCCGGAGCCAGATCGCGGGGCTGTCCGCAATGGACTCCGGGATGCGACTATTCGACGGCCCTGGGTAACACCCGCTGCGCTCGCAGGGAGCTGCAGCCTGCTAGGAAGAGTCAAGCGGTTACAACAGACATCAAGCTTTTGTACCTCCCTATCAGCATTCTCTGCTTCAGAGGATTCTTGAAGAGCAGAATATTTTACAATTGCATGTTCTTTTGTAGTGACATAGCCTGATATTCATGCAGTTCCCACACAGTCAGCAAGTGGCTAAACCAAGGATTGATGGTTCACTGACACAACAGAGCATTACTGTTATTTTTTAAATGTATAATCCATCGTAACCAGGTGATAAGAACACTGTTTAGTTTATTTAGAGGACTGATTTGATTTTAAAAGTGTAGATAATTGACTTGCCAGGTAACAGGATCCATGTATTATCAACACAAATCTTCCCTCCTCAATAAGGTTTTAAAAAGTGGACACATGAGTCCATTCTCTACAAAAAACTCTATTCTTCAATACCATGGAAATGTCCACAGATTTATACCAGTACTCTACTGGGATGCTAAGTAAATAGGATCTCTACTGTTTTATTCTGAGTCAGTATATATTCTAACAGGTATTTTAGCAATAATATGCATTTTGTTAAACCAGCAGTCCAGTTTTTGCATTTTCAGCATGAAAATTTGTACCTGTCAACATCAGCACTTTCTGAACAAGGCAAAATATGGCAAACCGTGGTCCCAAACTCAGGTGTCTTTGAAGTTCCTTTTTACTGGGAACAACCCTGCCTCTGAGACTAAAATAGCACACAGCACTATTTCTCCTACAAAATAAAATCTGAGTGACTTTGCTTTGTCCTACACATCAGCCTTGTGGACTGTACATCATAGACATTGCACACACAGTCATCTATCATTCTCATTTCCCCTCTACAACAGTAAATCCCATTTTTTAGTCTGCACTTCAGCTGCCAAAAAAACCCCTAACTGTATACAAAATCTGTTTTAAATTACTTAATAAAGCTCTGCTTACATAAATCTTATTCTACCTAATGCTCCATGTGAAAGTAAAGATGCTTTGCTGTTCAGGTGGGTGCATAGCTTTTCGTCTTACCTGATTTTACCAAGTGTGATTCAGAGTGCTTGAGAGTTCCTCCACAAAGGGCACAACAGGAAGCCTCCCTATTTGTGAATTTATATCTGTACCTTCCAGCCACTTCCTCTATACTTTTACTACACTCAGCACCCTCCTATTGCCCTTGCCTTTTCTTCCTTTTCCTCACAGTATTCTCCTATTCCTTCTGATGTTCCTTCCTCCTTGACTCATGAACTGTCAGCACATGCCAGTTTTGGTTTGGAGCTGTCAAAGTGCTGAGACATCACCTCATGTGCACATCTTGACTGAGGCATCTGATCCCTGCCTCTTAAAATGGATGGGGCTCTGAATTATGACTGTTCCTCCCTCGGTGCACACAGTAGAGTGCTGGATCCTCTTCTCTAGTTAGCTTCTGATTTGCACAAAACCTCAGCAACTTCACATTCTGAAACATCAAGTTTGATTTACAGTAGGTCACTGTAGACAGAAGTTTTTTGAGGAGATAGACAAAGACACATAATCACTACATAAGAATTTATCACTTGTAAAAGCAAACTGTAAACTAGTTAACATTTTTACCTTAAACAATATGCCAATATTCAGCAGTTTTGTTAATAATTAAAGAAAAGCGTGAATAAGAAATTATTTAAAACTTTTCACTTTTGGATGATTAAATTCTATTCTTACAGTAGTTATTGTTATTTCTGAAGAGATTATAAAGAAATTGTTCATAAGAAGTGTAAGATGATAGGTGCTTGAATGAAAATGATTTTGCAATTTGATAGATTAAACTGAAGAAGAGAAGGTTCAGACAGAAGAGGTAGCTACTTCATTGATACTGTCAGTTTATTTTTCTAAATTTTTCTTCTTCAAGTAGGAAGCAGAAGACATTTTCATCTTGGCTTTATTCCAAATTTTGTATTTGAGAGCAATCAAGTTAGCTTTCACAGCTTAGTTAGAAAGGTTCAGAGTAATTAACAGAAATATAATTTAAGAAAATTGTACCTTCTTGTGTGTCACATTTGCACTGAGACAGCATAATTGCTTCACTCTGGGCTACTGGAAAATTCATGTGTTCCCTAGAATCTGAAGTTCTAAGACCTAATGTTCTCTGTTTGGAAGGAAAAGAGTAAAAGTTTAAATAAAAGTTAAAAACATTTTTGGTTAATTTATCTGATGGAACATCTTTCTTACATGCAGAAAAACCACCTTCATTTGAAAGAAAGTGCATATTTTAGAGACAACATTAAATGCATTTGCTGATGTAAAATTCTATAGCAGGAATTAATGCGGTATCAGTGTTAAAACTCTGGAGTTAGAACTTAAGTAAGAACAGGCATCCATACCTATAATTATACTTTTATTACCCAATCTAAACACATTCCAACAAAAACCAATTATTTACTGCCCCTTAACAAACCCGTAACTCCAGCCAAGGTAGTGTAAGGATACTGCTGTGATAACCAGTGCAGCAATAAAATGTCTGGGAAATCTGAAAATGCATTACCCTGCCCTACTTTGAAGTCCTTTCATTCACTTTTTGTAGATCAAAACACTTTTTTCTCACTAGACATCCACTTATGTAGTGTTTTACAACCACATGAAGTGTTTAATAGCCAAAATGCTGGCACATTCTGGTTATTAAATGGGAGAAATATGTAATAATTAAGTTCATTAACATTTTGCGTATGATGGGCAATTCCTATAAAAACCAGAAGAGCAAGAACTTTCTTTTTACTGTAACCACCCTTCTAGAAGTGATGCTGGGTGCTGACACCAACAGTTGGCTTCATGCACCAGTAATTCCACCTCTATGAAATTAAGATGTGACCACCCTCTCTCAACATTGGTGTAGTTATTGAGAAGGCAGCAGTTTTGGTCACAAAAGATTGGACCAGTTGCAAGCTTAGGAAAACCAGGCCGCTGTCTGTGGTGGGAGCCTAACCTGGGTAAAATTATTCCAGAAAGGGACAGAAAAGCTCTTACCAACTACATTGCCGGCACAAGACAACCCAAGGGCTTTTCCTGCTAGAGAGCCTAAGAAAGAGATCAGACAGGGCAGAGTTAAAAGTGATTGCTGGAGAAGGACAGTTTCACAGCTGCAACACATCTTATTTCCAAACAAGAAGCATAGTTTACTTGCTTTTTTCATAACCTTAAGGCCACAAAATTCAATTTTGTCTACACTGATGAGAAAGTGTGAGCCACTGCAGAATTAACATTGTCAGTAAATGCACAAAGCTGAGGCTTGTTTTTTTCATCGCACATTTTGATTCGCTACATGTTGCTTCTTTATTACGAAATGTGTTATAAAGCGTTCTTCTGGTGCTGACATGAATCCAGACTTCATTTGGACAAAAACGGATTGCTAAACTCAAGCCCAAAAGCAGTGAAAGCTCACTAAGAAGCCCATTCTAGGATGCCAATTATAAGAGTTTTTTGAGCTCTTTCAGCCAATGCTTTTTTCCTGCCAAGTTTAAGAAACACAGCACAAAGGATAACCCCCAGAATGAAAGTCCATAACTTGCAAATAAGGCCTTAAGTGTATTTTATAATCTCTGCATTTTCCATTTGGAATGTCGGACAAATTATATTTGCACCACAACCTTCTCTTTGAGGCTCACTAAATGCCAAATGGATCGCTTTCATAATAACTTTTCAATTTGAATGACCACTCTGTTTCTATGCATTATCTATTTTTGGCTTAAAAAGCCCATGAAGAATCATTCTGGGTTGCAGAATATGGTGGTTGCTGTTTTCTCCTTTCTAAACAGTTGCAAGGATTTTAATGAAGAGGATAAAAGGGAACATAAAATTCATTAAAGTAGTATTACATCTAATCTGCTCCTCATAATATTGCTAAAAACTCTCTTGCACAAGTTTATACTTATACAACTACAAGCTAGTTAAAAATCTGCATACTTTCCTGCTAAGTTTTAAAGTACTATGGAAGCATTAGGACTGGTACCGCAGACACGAGGTCTCAGGAGTTATGCATTACCTGAAAGTTTAGCAATAAAGCAGTGATTGAGTTTTCAAATACCCTCTGCTAGCTACTGATGTTATATTACTGCAGGTTACTAGGTAAATAATGTGGTGAGAAAGCACATAAACCCTAAGATACCTGACTATCAGGCACTCCCTGAGTTTCAGTTTGAGGCCAAACTACCCATGGCTTCATAGTGCTCAAGGCAACACGTTGTGTAACTGCAGGGAGGTGCTACACCAGCTGAGAATGAGCAGCCTCTGCAACCAAAGCCTGTTTGAGGCTTAACCTGCTCTGTCACTGTGCTCCTTTCTAGCCCCTGGTTGCTGCTTTTTGCATGGCTCTGCACAAGGCAGCTCACTTAACACCAAGTCAGGCATTGCTTAATATTGTTGTGCTTGGCACAGCGGAGACACATCGCAGGAGCTTTTCCATTGATTTGACTGGGCTTCAGATGATCCCTGTAAATACTAAAACAAACTTCAAAAGCTGGCAATTCTATTTATGCCTGGCAGGAAGATTTCCTCTGATATCCAGGCACAATAGTAGCAAGCCTCACAGAATAAAATCTGTAAAAGCCTTTTTTAAGGAACAATGCCACTGTCTCTATACATACCAGTATGCAAGATCACAGTCTGATTTGATTTTGTTTCATTTACATCACAGCTTTTACCATCTCAGCATTTTAATTAATAAAACTTTAAACTTCTGTTTCTACTTCTATAGAAATAGTTGATGGATATGAAAAGCCACAGGTGAAAATCAATAAATAATGTATATTATTTATGCATAGCAGTAGATAGCAGAGAAGTTGTTTTCTTCTTTCAGTACATATATATCTGACAGGCATGGACTTTCTGATAGATTGGACTTCTGAGTGAATTTGTCTGTGATGTCCTGAAAAATTTAGAAAACATTGAAAAAGTATGGAAAAAACCTGCAGCTTTACTTTTTACTTTTCATTTCTTATTGAATTATTTTCAGTGCTTTGCATTTATGATATCAAATGTATTATTTTCATAGTTTTAAATAAGATTTTCATTTAGATGTAACTTTAATAGTGATAGTGTACTAAACAATCTAAATGTTTACAAAGTATTTTTCTTGTACACTGCCTCAAGGGCAAGTTGAAAAATTAGTAAAGAATGAGCGTGTTGCTGAGCTCCTAGATACATACTCACTTCTATCACAAAAGAAATCCTGTTTCTCAGGTAGGAATTTTACCACTGCTCCCATAAAAGTCCTGCTCCCAGGATTTCACCCATTTTTCTTGGTATGGTTGGGGTTTGCACTGGCAGATGGTTCTCAGCCACATCAAAAAGCATGCCCTCCTTCAGAGCTGGGTCCCTTACCAGACCATTTCCTTTGTCCAAAAGGCTCTAAGTAGCTTAGGTGTTACTGTTAGCTACCACAGCCATAGGACCCTTCCTCTGATATCAGTGCATGGTCAATATGGTATTTTGTGTCTCAAATATTACACTGTAGGAACAAAAAAAAAAATTGTAATATTATCTCAAGTTAAACAAGAAAAAAAGAAGAAGAAAGAAAAAGAGTACTGTACATCTTGTAGTGCCTTGCTTCATGTTTAAGTCAATTAATCCTACATTTTAAATGGGAATGAAATGGCCAAAAAATTTCTGGTCGGCTGAATCAATATCCCATGGAGTTTAGGGCCAGCATGTACACCGGGCTTTGGTAATAACCAGAAAGTACATTTGGAAGTAATGCCCTGGAATTAGAAATTAAATAAAGGGGTGAATTAAAACTTAACATCAGTAAGTGAAGACAGGTGAGAAATAATGAGCAAGTGACAGCAAGTGAGATACATACACGGCAAAATGGAAACTCATGGGTGCTACACAAGAGGCATGGAAGGTGTAACCTGGGATACAGAGGCTTACACAGAAGCCTACACATGCCCAAGGCTGAGGGAAACAGAGACTGGCACCAGGCTGATGTCACTGCCCTGTGGCACTGTTACCATGGAGCAGTCCAGCTGCTCAGGGCACAGGCCCCGCTTCCCTGCAGTGCCTCATTACAGGTGGTTCACCCCTCTGGCAGAACCAATGTAGGGTCCGAGGCAGGTCTGCACTGCAGAGGAGGGAGCAGTTTGTTAACGCCTACAGCAAACTGAGCTAGCTTTCTTGTCTTCAGTCAGTGTGCCAGGGAGGGGTCAGCAGCATGGGCTGGTCCTGGGAATTCAGAGAGATATTCTGAGCTGTGCTGAAGCCTGAGCCAATTCACCTCCGCTGTCACTGCTGCTCCAACCAGCTCAGCTCTGCCTGGATAGATGACAGTCCTGCCTCCAGCTGCAGCCTGGACACACACACATCCACAGAACTCTCAGAGTGTTAGCTACAAAAGAAGATAAACTGTATTGATCCAAAACATCACTGAGCCTTGCCCGTGACCCAGGCATATTTACTGCCCTGTAATGGTTTCAGGATGACTAAAGCCTATGATGTGTTTTTCTACTCTGGTTTTTAAGACTTAGTAATACATAATGCACGTCAGAAACAGAAAATTTTGAATTATTAGGTATGGCATTTCAGGTTTCCCCAGGCTATGTAAAAATTAAATCAAAGTATGCTATGCTTTTCCCACAGTCAGAAGAAAGTCCCAAGGCAAAATCAGCCCCTCTAATCTACTTCTCTATTTCTACTATGTATTTTACAAATAATTTTTGCCTTATCAATTATTTTACAGATACTAAGGAAAGTCTGTGATGCATTATTGAAAAGAAAGAAGACTACTCATTTGTAGACTGATGTGTAGAAAGTGAACTACTTAATTGGACGTTTCTCACAGCCTGCCAAAATTCAATTTAATGAATATTTAATGACAATATAATGTAGCTATTTTTAAAAAGTAGATGATGACTGCAAAAAGAAAAAAAAACTTCACAAATTGGGACATTGGATTAAATGGACTGAACTGCAAAAAAAAAAGTAACAAAGACAGACGCATGAGCAAGAATTTATGACAAAAGAAAGGTAACATAAAATTAAATTTAAATAAAATATTAAAATACAAGGAACAGGTGGAGGAACATTAGAGCACCAAACTATTCTAATACAGCTGAACACACAGCCAGAATTTCTGCCTTAGGCACCTCCAGATTGGCCTCCGAGCAAAGAGAGCGAGAGCTCCACGGAGGCCCTGGCTAAGGCCGAAGCCCTGAGCGGCCTTCCCGAGCCAAGCGGGTAACAACAGGCGCTCGCATTGGCTCCAACAAGAAGAGACTCAGCTCATGCCTCCTGCCTTTGCCCACCTAATCTAAGCATGTGCCTCAAGGTTTGCAGGCTACCCCCGGGCGGAAGAACGCGGCGGCAGGAAGCGACGGCACAAGGACGCCTGGCCCACAGACGGAGAAGACCGGCCTGAAAGGAAGAAGAGAAAGAGAGACGACGGAAGACGCCGATGACGCAGGAGGCTGCAGCAGGCCCAGAAGCCCAGGTATGCATGTGCCAGGCTCTGCTGCCCGCCTTTCTCTCCTCTCACTGCCCTGCGTCAGCCCGAGGGGCTGGCAAGGGCTGCTGAGGGCTGCTGCTGGGCAAGGCGTGGCAACAGCTCCGTGGCAACACTGCAGGGGCTCTGCAGCCCTTGGCTTCCTCCATGCCCACGTGCTGAACCTCTGCAGGAGGACGGCTCTGGGCGGGACAAAGCGGCCGAGGGAGAGGCTGTGAAGATGGGGCAGCTGCAATGCCTCTCCCTCTGCTTCTCGGTGTAGCTGTCGAGAGCTGCACGTTGGAGATCAGATTTCCATCTCGACGCATCTATTGCAGAAGTTCTAGGTCCATGCCTAAGGAGGTAGGTCTCTTGCTCTTGGGAGAGGGAGATGCTGCTTCTTGCCCTCTTCCCCCGCTCTGCTGCCCTGTGCCTCTTGCCTTGCCCGCTGTGCCACCTCTGTCCCCTCTGGCCATGCCGGGGTCCGTGCTGGCAGCGGGGCCGGGCCGAGCAGCGCTTTCAGCCCCAGGTCCCGGCTGGCCGCAGCTGACGGGAGCGGCGGGAACCGCCGGTGGCACCGGGCACCGTCCCCCTCAGGGGCCGCGGGGCTCAAGGCACCGGGGAGCCGCTGGAGGGCCGGGAAGGCGGAGGGCACCAGGGCTGCCACAGGTGGAACGGCCCCGTGCTGCTGAGGTGCTGCTGGTGCCTACGGCACCGAGAGGACGGTGAGGCGGTGGGGGCTGAGGGGAGGCAGCGCAGCTGAGGGCTCTGGGGGAGCTGAGGGCCATGGCGGTGGAGGCTGGGTGGGCAGGGAAGAGGCACGGGCTGGTGGGGCTGGCGGGGCTCAGGGCACTGGGGACGCTCGGGGGGATGACAGCAGTGCAGGGGCTGATGGGCTAGGAGGCTTTGAAGGGACTGGGGAGGTTGCGGCTGTGCTGAGGCTGTGGCAGGGCTGCGGGCACGCCGCAAGTGACTCAGTGTTCCCTTTGCTTCCCGGACCTCCGTCTGCTCGACGCTTCGCGAAGGGCCGCTCTGCGTGGGACCCAGCCACCGAGGGGGAGCGGGGGGGAAACGGGCCGGCCGCGTTCCCTCTGTACCTTGCCCTACCCCTAGATGTACGGGCTTATCATTGTGCCTGCACATGGTTACATCTCTGTCTGCCTCCGGCTCTATCTCAGCACGTACGGAGTGGTAGAGCTGCCCAGCTCTGTGTCTTTAGTTATGGGGGCGTGGAGGTGTAGCTCGGTACGTTGGTAATTGCACCCTTCTGTGCCGGCTCGCCTTGTGTATAGCCATTTGTGTCCAGACGTCAGTAGATTTCCAGAACGCAGATTGTTCTGTTTGTCCGTGGATCCATTTGTCCGTAAACACACATTGCACTGCACAGTTTGGTTTGAATTGCTGTGTAAAGCTCCGTGGCGTTGGACAGTTTGGTTGCAGCTTTGTGGGGTATTTAGAGAGTGCCTTGGATGTTTGTCACTGTCTCTCCATCCGTGGATCTGGATAGGCACCACTTTGTAAGCTGTGGGTCATTAGGTGGCGTGAACTGGAAGTGATCTGTGTCACTGTCCAGGGAGTCAGCAGAGATGTAGCCATGTGCAGCAAGCCTAGAACAGAAGTTGTTAATAGTATCGGAGAAGCGCGGGTAGCAGAAGCTGTAATAAATTCCCTTTTTCAACTGCAGGTGCCTTTGGTGCCCTGGTCTCTAGGCAGCACCCGTGTAGCAATGTGCAATCGGGGCAACTTTGAAAGTGAAAGGGCTGTTGCTTTGCGGCATGGGGAGCAACTAGGAGACATGCGCCTTAGGGTGCGGGAGGCTTTTGGCAAGAGGTGCTGATGGGGGCTGGGGGCAAACAGGCAGGCATGCCCTGCAGATCCCCCCAGTTGCCTAGAGGCGGGCCAAGAAACCGTACGAGGGTTCGGGCAGGCGGCGGAGCCACAGCATCCCAGGAGAAGGTGCTGCAAGGGCCTGCTAAGGAGAGCTCCGGTTGCCATTGGGACACTGGGCAAAGGACAGAAAGCCCCAATCCAAGAGGGCATCTCACTTTCTCCAGGACAGCCCAAGTCCAAGCCGTTTATGCTCCTAGGCCTATCTCGTGTCCCACTTTTGGGTGCCAAGCATGTGCAAATCACCTGCCCACCAAGAGCCGCCCTTGAGTTTTAGCCTTGGCCTCCAGAGCTGGAGGCGACCTCCTGCTGCCGTGGCGGGCACCGTGAAGGCAGCAGATGTGCTGCCTGAGAAGGTCGTCTACGGGCTCTCCGGCAAGCGGGGGCACCCTCCAACCCCGTGCCATGGATGCGTCCTGTCAGCGCTTGGAAGAGATGGGACATCCCGGTGCCAGCTGGGACCCTTTGGACAGCCTTGACTTGCGCTTCGGGGCGTGCAAAGGAGCAGCACCGTACGGATGATGGGCGAAAGTGCTGTGGCCTTTCCCCCGAGCTGCATCCTGCCCCCTATGTGTCACATCATGTTCATGACATAATGGTATGATGATTTCTTAGTTTATTAAACATTTTAATGTACAAAAGTTGTTTAACTGCATACTTCTACAGAGAATATGATATTGTTACCAGCATCTTATTTCTGCATGCTTTTTGTTTTGGTTTTTTTGTTGGTTTGTTTTTTTGTTTTTGGTTGGGTTTTTTGTTTGTTTTTTGGGGTTTTTTTGTTTGGTTTGGTTTGGTTTGAGTTTTTTTGGTTTTTTTCTCTCCATTCTACTCTATTGTTTTCTTTGCAAAGTGCCTTACTCCTTTTCCCTTTTCCTCTGACTGTATTACATTATCAGCTTAAATGCACTGCTTTTTTTTTCAATCCTGTCCTGAAAACACGCATCACTGAAAAGTTCCCCACTCTTTGCAGAAATATAAGTGACTCTACAAGTCCAAATGCCATTAGTGACAGCTGGATAATCAGTCTGCACGTCATGCAGGAGGATTTGAGCTGTGGAGGACATGACTGGACCTCATGCTGGTCTCTGATTATAGTCATTTTTTTTAAACCACATACCTGAAAAGCTGCTGCTTCATTTCTGTATCTGCTGCAATCTCCTATTTTTTTTTAAGTCAGTCTTTACTCATTCACCTGGAATGATCAGCAGGGTCAGTTCCTCTTATTTTCCATCCTCCTTTCTGAAAGGCACAGCAAATTAACCTAACAAATAGATTTTTGGCTCGCCTATACTGAGAAAGTGACCAAAGGAGAACATGGGTGTCAAGCCACCAATGTCCTTTCAATAACTTCAGCCTGGCATGGAGTTAGGTTACGGTTGTTCGGACAAGTCTCTTCTGAACCCAGCAACTGCTACCGTATGCTGCTCCAGTGGCATGTCTTTACAGCAAACTGCAAATTTCAGAAGTGTAAAAATTTTGAGAATTAGGAAATTATTCATGCGCTGGCACATATTTTCTAATTCTTGATCTGCAGTGATTGTTATAGTATGCCCTGTATGTATTTCTACTAATGCAAAGGTGGTGTCTCAAGGTGAAGATCTTTCTAACAATTGTCTTCACAGGATTAACCATGTTTTGTACCTTCCCAAACTTCTTAAATGTATTTCCTTTAAATCTGTTTGTATCTCTTCTTATCCTTTATCATGAAAAATGATAGAGTGCACAGTATACATCGTTACTGCTTTTTATACTTCTTTATTTTAGCCCAAGCCAACAAATCTTTTCTATTTGCTGACAGACAACAGACAGATAACACAGTATCACTTTGAGAAAGCAACATCGAACTGATCACAGCATTTCACGTGAGGAATTCTCTGTATATTCTCCTGTATAGAGAAGGGATATTTGTACTGAAACATTCATAAATAACTATAAATTTTTTCCTTATTACGTTAACTTAATGCCCAAGACTGGGGAAAAGCGGTAGAACTACTTTTCCAGTTTGATTTTATAAGGATATTTCTTCCAAACAATAACAGCATCTGAAACTATGTATCAAACTATTCTTGATTTTTTCCCCCATTACCCTTTTAAAAACATTTTAATGTTATTTCAGAATACTTCTTTCAGCATGCCTTCATTTACCTCCATCTCTTATCAACTCATCTGACTTCACTGGGTGTTCCTGAGTTGCTTCACAGATTTCTTTGACTTTGCCTATCCAGTAAAACTATGTATTATCTGAAAAATCTGTTTTCTTGTTGATCACATATTTTTATCTAGTGATAGATAAATATATTGGGCAACATCACTTTTAGCGTGCCACAAAAGCGCAATGCTGAAAACAATCCAGGAACAATCTCTTGCCCAATTTCTTATTCAGGACAGTCATACTCTACTCCTGTGTGCAGTTAGTTTGCAGAATATAATCTTAACAGAGATTTTGTCAAAGGCTTTTGAGTCAATAATTATAGCTGTCAGTGGTCCATTGTCCACTGTTTGGAGGCTTCAAAAACAATTACCGTGACTGTAAAGGTATGTTTCTTCTCTCAAACACAGATGATTTAGAAACAAGGATGATGTAGTATTTTATATTTTTTCACTATTTCAAAATATATACATGACGGCACAAAGAAAGTTCACTGAAAAAAATTTACCTACTACGTTTAAAATAAATTACTAAATTACTATTTTACTGTTTTAAGAGATCTGTACTAGTTCTGTTCAGATCAGTCTGTCTTTCTATTAATTCTTTTACATTTTTAATGAATTCTTGGGTGATTGTTGTGAAAGACTAAAGCATTAAAAAAACATTCCACAAGTTCTCAGTCGCTCTTTCCCAAATTGCAATAGAAGTGTTTCTCCCTTTTCCTCACTATGTATACGACCTGCAGGACTAACTTTAGAGAGCAACAGCTGCAGTTCTTTGGGTCAGCTTGGGGTCATTTTTCCCACAGAGATGGAGCCATAATGACATGACTCACATGAAATGCTTCAGAGGCAAATTCAGGCAGAGAGTGAAATTGATGTCACCCCAGGTCTAGAATTTTTCTGCAGCCTTGCTGCCCTGCTCCATTTCTGAGTTAACTGCCAGAGCCAGTTGTCCCACCAGCAGCCAACACGCTACAAGAGGAGCCCTGCTGTCTGGTCAATATGCTCCCAAGCAGCCATGCTGCCAATTTGTCCCTTTTTAATGTAGAATTGCTATGAAAAGCCATGCTATGATTTGACAGGGGAGAAAATC
The DNA here is from genome assembly GCF_020740725.1 of Corvus hawaiiensis. Lineage (NCBI taxonomy): Eukaryota > Metazoa > Chordata > Aves > Passeriformes > Corvidae > Corvus > Corvus hawaiiensis. The sequence continues at coordinate 71,010,724 of NC_063255.1, read as the reverse complement.
ATATAGTATCAATATAAATTCTATGTTGAAACAGTTATTGTGTTTTGTTATCTTTCTGTGTTAACAGAAAGGAAAACAATATAGACCAGCAGGCCGACAGTTTTTGGAGAGTTTCTATAGAAATTCTCAGCTGCCTCTAATTCCTCGACTTTCATTGTATGTCTGACGGCATTGTATCCTCTAAAATGGTATATTCTTTTTGGATCTTTGCCCAGATAATCTAAAACCTTCCATTTCTGAAAAATTAGTTTTACTGGAGCAAGGGAACTTCTGAATAAAAAGTTCAGATTGAAATTTAGAAATCACAGGTTCTGGGATGACAGAATTGAGCATGAAAAGTCATCTATTGACACAGATAGAAGAATCTACAAGCCTTGCAGGATTATCATCAGTTGTCTCAAGCCATGTAGAACTTAGCATGGTTAGATAACAGTACATTTTTTAGTGGTTTGGTGACCTAAGGTCTTAGAGAGCCCAGTGTTCATGCAGAGGCCGTCATACACTCATTCCAACATAGCAGGCATGACTACAAGATGTAGTATGTTCAGTGAAATAATAAAATATGCTAGCTTTTCAAATCAGTATGAAAAATAAGACCATGCTATTCTTTTATTGAACATACCATATCTGGTAAAGTCAGTATTAACTACAGCTTTTACAATCTCATGTTTAAACTCTTAAAGATATGGTAGAGGAGAAAAAGAGCAAACTGAGAGCAAACAGCATCGAGAATCTCTCTGTTTTGTACCCTACAGATAGATCAGTTTTGTTTTCAGTGAGGACATGTCTTTTATTTGTGAGTCCTAAGGAACCACACAATGGAGACATTGAGTAGGTAACACATTAGTTAAATCAGAAGCTTTTTGCAGGAACGTAATGCTCTACAGGAAGGAAAATTTTAACCACACGCTGTTCAACAAACTTAGTGAAATGATTTTACACACATATATTTAAAGTTACTTATTTGCTGCAACTTACTTATGCCTTCCTTTCTTTTTTTATGTAAAGAACTCCAAAATCCTTTCAGAATTCTCTCTTGTATGTCCTTTTGTTGTTTATTAGACAGCACTGTAACTCTGTAGACGATTGAAAGTTTAAAAACCAACATATTTGGATGTTGTGGCTGATATTAAAAAAATTAATTGTATTACACTCCTCTGAATTATTTTTCTGCAATGTGCCTTAATAGCACAAGAAATTTTAATTCAAAAATGGTATCTAAAATGCCAGTATACAGCTATATTCCTGTTCTTACAGAGTTAGACTTTTAAAAAGACATGATTATAATGAGCCATATATGTGCGACTTGGAGCAAATCTTTTTTGACAATGGCTAAGTATTTTCAGTTTGAAGAAATGCAGTTATTGTCCTGCAAATGCAGTCTCTACTTTTCAGTATTTTTTCTTTTTAGAACAATACTCTCTTAACAAATATTCTTAAAGTACTTGGATGATACTGCACTACGGCTTCAGAAACCAAAAGAATCTGTCAGTTCACATCTCATAAGGCAACTTATTGTGGATAATTATAAAGGTACATAACGTCAAGGCAACTCATTATAGTGTCAAGACACTGTCAATTTACAAATGTCACCCTTTTAAAATTAGAAATAAACAAAAGCAGGTAGTAACAAATAATTACAACAATTACAATACAATTTTTACAACAGGTAGTAAAAATAATTACTATAGAGGCTTTTGACTCTTCAAAGATTTTAAGCTACTTAGGGTTATGGAGGCTCTAGCTATCACACACAGATAAACATTATGGTAACATTACCACAGAATCCCAGAGCTCCCAGACTCATTCAGCCAGAGACTGTGCCCAGTTTGGCCACAAGTGTTTTTAATAACACAGGGAGCTTTTTGCAGGCAGTCAGTGAGCAGGGCTGTACTAAATGCTGTTTGGGTTTGCTTTCAGGATTCTGCCTGGTATGACAGGATTCCTTGAAAGTCAGAGTACAAGAACCCTGTTTGGCTTGACCTCAGTTTCTCTGTTGGATGATTAAAAGAGAATGTATAGAGAAAGCCTAACCCAGTGCCTACTGCAGTTGGTAAAAGCACTAAAAATCTAAATATTTAAATATTTAAATATCATTAAGTGTGGGGGTGGGGGGTAGGGGAAGAAGAACAAAAGGAGGAAGGGAGGAAGGCAGGAAGGAACTGCAGGATATTTTCAAACATTCCAGATTTCACCAAGAGGGCTGAGACTATAAGAATGAAGTCTCAGAGGGAGGAGCAACTATGACTTCATTACTTTCAGTGGGAATGTAATAAGGAGACACTTGGCTGGTAATGGCTATGCTTGTTCTTTAGAAAAAATGTCTTGATCACTGAAGAAAATAGTGAATGGAATTGACTGAAAGAAAAAATTTAGGCAGAAAAACAAGAGAGAACTGGAGGCGATCAAAGTAAAGAGAATTAACTGTCTCTCTTTCTCCAGAAACGCAAAAGAGGAAAATAGTAAAAGAACAAGGAAGTAAAATTACAAGGAAACATAAAAGTAAAAATGTTCATTTTTTTGAGTATGCAACTTGAGAAACAGGAAAACAGATAGCTACCATCAAAAGGTAATAGTTAGAAAGTGACTAGAAAAATACAAAGGAATAAGGGAGGTGGCAAACATCACAGTAAAAAACTTAAGTGGCAGGGGAGATGAAATCACATATATTCCAATGTAAGGTTCTTTGGTCAAATAATCGCCAGCTGAACCTTTTGAAGGTCAGATTTTAATTCCCTCAATCTGCGAAGAGTGACACCCTTATATAGCTTTATATTCATCAATAGGGTAATCCTCTGGCCTCAGAAAGGCTACAGCCTCACATGAATTTATGCAAGTAGATATGTACAGAACCAACAGACTATGGAGGAAGCAGGAAAAAAGTTTGTTCTATACTGTCTTTGGAGGAACAACTTTTGCAAGAGTTCAGGTGTCTGATGTCTAAGTAGATGCAGGGAGTGATGGTAAGGTGCATTTAGAGCATTGCACATGGTGTGAGAAGACTGAGGAGTTGTCAAGTAGAGTATTAGTGAATAATGGGGTTTCTTTCTGAAGTAAATTCACATTAACTAGCAAATATCTTCCCATGATAGCTGTATAGTGGTTTGACTTAGTGGGATTAAAAGCAACTACCAAAGGAATTTATTTGCCTTAATCACTAGATTTAAGTTTCTTACTATGATAATAGCATTTTAAACCTGTTTAATACATAAAGCAAATAACGCTTCATCCTAAACTTATTAGAAAAATCAGATCATTAATGGGAGGAAGAGCAGAAGTAATGATGCTTAAATGCTTTCCAAGGATCAGAGGCATAACATGAAGCTAAAGTTTCATGTGGGCTTAACATGATGCCAGAGATGGAAGTAGGCACATGAATGAGCTGTTGCTGCTGACTTGCACCTACCACATGCTTGGTGACCAGGAATGCTGCCAGACTGAAGCCCAGGTGGGCAGGGAATGGCAGGTGGGAAAGTGGTCAAAAGTCAAGCATGGTGAGAGAGCAGGCTGGTGTGGGGAGCATTTAAGCACTGGGGAAAGGGCTGGAAAGGCTTAGACAACAAAGAGATCTGCAGGATATCCACTCCTGTCCATGAATACTTCGCTTCCTGTGGGTGATCCCATTGTAAACCACCAGGTGTGACCTCCTTCCATGGTGTCCCTGTAGGAGCAGAAACCTCTTCAGGGACCCACTCCCACAAAGCCTGAGGAGAAGGATGGGCAGCAGTTTGGAAGGAGTTCTGCTGAATTCCTTCACCCCTCTGCATGGGTAGGCATCCTTAGAGAGGAATGAAATAGACTCATCACTCCATAGAGACCTGCTTTCAACCGTAGAGGAATTCCTTGTGGAACAGGGGCATAGGATACCCCAGGAGAGCTTGGGCATCCCAGGGCTGTTGCAGAAGTACCCCTGACGGGGCCTCAGGCTGAAGACAGGCTTGCAAGGCACCTGCTAGCCGGCAGCCTTGAACAGCCTTGGGAAAAGGCACACACTGGTCAGCTCCCCCGCTGCTTCGAGACTTTCTCATGGGAAAGGGGCGTGAACTTTGTAAAAGTCTAACTTGGTGGAGGTAAACAATAAAACTGGAGCATGATACTCAAATCGTATCAGTGTTCGTGTCGTGTCTCTGGCTGGATTACCCTGCACCCCCTCCCCCCCCCGCCTCCCCCCACTAAATTCAACTCTCATTACTCAGGGCTGGTTTGCTGTGGATTATGGAAATGTGCAAGGCACTTAGGGTAAAAGTGGATCTGAAATCATGTATGAACCAAAGATTCATACACCATCCTGTAGAGGAATTCCTTGTGGAATATAGGATACCCCAGGAGGGCTTGGGCATCCCAGGGCTGTTGCACAAGTACCCCTGACAGGGCCTCAGGCTGAAGACAGGCTTGCAAGGAACCTGCTAGCCGGCAGCCTTGAACAGCCTTGGGAAAAGGCACACACTGGTCAACTCCCCCGCTGCTTCGAGGCTTTCTCATGGGAAAGGGGCGTGAACTTTGGAAAAAGTATAACTTGGTGTAACCGAATAATAAAACTGGAGCATGATGCTCAAATCGTATCGGTGTTCGTATCGTGACTCTGGCTGGATTCCCTTGCTCCCGGGACACACCCCCCCCCCCCCCCCCCCCCTACACGTGGCGCCCGAACGGCAGGGACCCGGGTGAGTTTTGCTTCAGACAGGTTCGCTTCAATGCGGTAAGTCTTCGAATTTCATCGTATCGGTGTGGCGGAGCCAGGGGAACCAGAGCGGGTGGCCCCGAAGCCAAGTAAAGCCGGGGGCCCGGTCTCAAAGCAGGATAGCCAGCCGGAGGATAAGTCCCGAAGCCGAGTAAAGCTGGGGGCTAAACCTCAAAGCTGAGTGGCCGGAGACCGTATTTTCGCGCGGCCAAGCGAATATCCGCAGCACAGAAGCTATGGATTACGAGGCGGGGACTCGACTCCTAGCTAGCATCCTCTCTAGGAGAGGTGAGATTGTGAAAGACCGTGATCTGAATGCCCTCATTACGTGGGCCCGGGAACATGGGTGTGTGGAATGCACTTCGCGTTTGTTCTCAGTCGAAGCGTGGGGGGAAGTTGGAAACGAACTGTGGCTGTCCACGATTGAGGGAGGAAAGGAAGCTAAAGAAGCTAAAGCCCTCGGATTAATCTGGAGGGCAGTAACTGGCACTCTCGCAGAGATGAACACAGAGAGGACAGCGGCCGCAGCTGCCATAGAGGCTTTAGAGGGCAGCAGCTCTGGGAAAGGAACAGACGGGGGTCTTACAGAACGGCGGTCAGAGAACAGAGCAGAGTCCAAGGTAGCACGGTTCTTCGGGCTGGCTGCGAAAAGACCGATTAAAGGCACAGCAGCACCCGTCCGCTCACTGCGGGAGTTGCTGGACTCAGCAGGGCAGGATGTTATCCGTCCGACGTCTGAGAGAGAAATGGCTGTGAAAGCGGGAGCAGAGCCGCCCGAGTCAGGGGGCAGGGCACAGGTGGGCCAAGGAGACACAGGCAGTCCTGGTGCCCGGCCGAAAGGGGCAGAGCAACGGAGCGGTCCTAACTCCCAGACAAAAGCAGCAGAGCGCAACCCCCGTCTGCCGAACAGTGGAGCAACATCCGGCAGCGAAGCAGCTTCTGCGGTTTTGTCACCTGCAGAGCCGGAGCCAGCCAGGGCTGCTGGGGGTCAGCCCCAAGAGGGTGAGAAGCACCAAGAAATGATGCAAGAAGTAATCAAGAAGCTTGCTGACTTATCTACGCGGCAAGATGCGCTAGAGTCCAAAGCTTGTGATATTACACCATCAGCACCGTGGCGTCCCGTGGCCCCACCGGTCAAGTTAGCACTCAAACCTCCTACGTTCCCATCGGGAGTATCAAGCACAGTGCCTACAGCCCCTCCCTCCTCGCGAGAGGAGGTGCAGCCGTCGCTTCCATCAGCCCCAACAGGGAGGACTGACCCGTTGCGAAGGAGATGGAATAGAGTTATCCGTGATGCGATCATTGAGGGTGATTGGCAAGCAGTGAATGCCCTCGCTTGCCCTGTACAGATACAAGGGGACACTGCACAGTGGGAACCCCATGACTGGAAGATCTTGCAGCAAGCCAAGCAAACAGTCACCACGCATGGCTTGCGGTCTGAAGCTGCACGAAGCATTTTGCAGTTTATCTTTACAGCAGATGTCCTGTGTCCTAATGATTGCATCAGCATCGCACAATTGTTGTTAACCCCTTCACAGTTCATGCTCTGGGAGCGAACGTGGAAACAGCTAGCACAAGAAGAAGCTGGCAAACATCAAAGTGACACACAAGACCCACTGTATGCACTCCAAGCTGACATGCTAACTGGGAGCGGAGCTTACAGAGTGACAGTAACACAGCTGACCATGCCCATAGTCATTCATCAGTTGTCACAGACTCTTGCCCATAAAGCCTTGTTGTCAGTACCTGAAAAGAAGAAGTCTCCTCCATATGCAGCAGTCCAACAGGGGCTGTCGGAGCCATATGGTCAGTTCATTGACCGTCTGTCAGCAGCCTTAAAGGATGCAACTGAGCTCTCTGAAGAGCTCCAAGAGCAAAAGTTCCGGACCCTTGCCTTTGAAAATGCCAATAGGCAAACTAAGACAATTCTTGCCACGCTGCCCCAAGGAGCAGGTGTAGATGAGATGCTCGTACGTGCTACCCGTGCAGAACAGTCATCTCAAACAGCTGCTTTTACTGCAACACTGCAGAATGTGCTGCAAAAACAGGGACATGTCATCGCTGCAGCACTGACCGGAGGGGCGCAAAAGAAAAAAGGGGTGAAGGCTGCTGGCCTACCTTCTGGTCCCCAGACAGGTAAAGTGATCTGTTTTCGATGCAGTGAAGAGGGGCACCTGAGGCGCACTTGCCAGAAACCGGTGTGGTGCCATAACTGCAATTCCGGCAACCATGCCACCATGGCATGCCATTGTGCGGGAAACGGCCAGCGCAGCGCAATGGGGTCTCGCGCCAGGACACAAATGAGCGCCCCAAAGGCTCACGAGTTGAGTACAACCCCGGTGGTTTCCTTCACCAGAACCAGCCAGCCACCCGAGGGAGCCTCGGAGTGGACGTGGCAACCTCAATAGAAGTCATGTTGACGGACGGCCAGGTCACCCTGATCCCAACTACAGCCAGGGGCCCCCTGTCATCAGATGGCCCTCGTCTGGGTGGCCTACTCGTGGGGCGGTCATCAACCAGCCGGCAGGGAATAGTGGTGCTGCCTGGAGTCATCGATGCCGACTACACCGGTGAAATTAAGATCGTGGCCTACCCGCTGCAACCACCCGTGACTATCCTGCAGGGCAGTCGCATTGCCCAAATCATCCCCATTCCCCTAATGATCAATGGAGGAACCAGCAACAGTGTCCGCAGAGACCACGGTTTTGGGTCCTCTGGGTTTGACGTGTTTTGGACATTGAACCTGGCCCAGAGACCTCAGCGGCAAGTGATCCTGCGAAGGGGGGCAGAAGCCATCAAAGTACAGCCGCTTTTCGACACAGGTGCTGACGTTACCATAATCAACCAAGCAGTATGGCCACCTGGTTGGGGACTGGAAAAACCAGCGGCCACTCTGGTAGGGGTGGGAGGAACACAAATCCCCCAAGTAAGTGCAACCCCAATTACCCTAGAATTTGAGGACAATCAAACCATTGTGTGTCGCCCCTATGTTATGAAGCTGCCTCAGACCCTGCAAGGCCTGATCGGACGTGACATCCTTGCGCAGCTAGGCCTTGTGCTCACCACAGACCAGCATTTATGCTGATGGCCGCTGCCGATCAGCCGCCCATATGGGCTCTCACCTGGTTAACAGATGACCCTGTTTGGGTCAAGCAGTGGCCAGTAACGGGCGAAAGGCTGAAGATAGTATAACACCTTGTTGCAGAACAGCCAGCAGCAGGACACATCAAGCCATTGGTCAGCCCATGGAACACCCCCATCTTTGTGATCCCAAAGAAATCAGGAGAATGGCGCCTCCTTCATGACCTTCTCCAAGTGAATGCGCGCATGCAAGCTATGGGGGCACTGCAGCCTGGGCTACCAGCTCCTACAATGATTCCAGAAAGATGGAAAATCACTGTAATTGACTTAAAAGACTGTTTTTTTACAATCCCACTGCATCCTAAGGACACGGAATGTTTTGCCTTTACAGTGCCCACTAAGAATCGCAGTGAGCCTGCTAAGCGCTACAAGTGGGTTGTCCTACCCCAGGGAATGAAAAATTCCCCCACACTGTGTCAGCTATATGTTGACTGAGCGCTCCATCTGATTCGACGATGTTACGCAGAGGCACTCATCTACCACTACATGGATGACATCCTGATAGCTACTGCCACAGAGTTCTCAGACCAAGAGATGCAATGGGTCAGAGAACACTTGCATAAGACTGGATTAGAGATTGCCCCCCAGAAGATCCAGCGGACTGCACCATGGAAGTACCTGGGCTGGCTCATATCAGATTCGCAAATTAGGCCCCAAAAGATCGAACTACACACAGAAATCTCCACGCTCTATGATGCACAATGGCTGTTGGGAGATCTGCAATGAGTCCGCGGGGTTGCGGGAATCACGATACGCCGACCTCGCCCCCTTCCTGCCATGGCTGCACGGGACGAACGCTGCCGAACCTCGAGAATGCTCCCCGGACCAAGCAGCAGCTCTTGCCAAAGTCACAGATAAGCTGCGGCACGCATGGGTATCACGCAGAAAAGAAGGAGTCCCACTTGCCATCCTTATGACCCTGATCAGTGCAGCAGGTTCACATGCCATCATCCATCAATGGCAGAAGAAAAAGGGGGAGGACATCCGGATTCTTGAATGGATCTTCCCACCGACTCAGCCACGCTTCAAACTGCAGTCCAGGGTAGAGCAAGTGGCGTTTTTAATCTGAAAGAGTCATGATTGAGTGGTGGAGCTGGACGGCAGAGAGGCAGAGGACATCAGTATACCGGTCCGAACAGGGGACTTGGAGTGGATGCTACGCCATGCGGAGGCACTGCAGGAAGCTCTGCTCGGATTCACCGGCGTGGTTCATAACAAGTGCCCACAGGGAAGGCTGGCGCAGTTGCTGGGGGCTATGAGTGGCTGGACTGTGCGCTGAATGTAGAATGGCCGGGTACTAGGGCGCACAGTGTTCATGGATGTGGGGAGGAAGACAAAGCCTGTGCGTGGAAAGAGAATGACCGCTGGAAGACTCATGTCATAGCAGGAGAACCGGCCAACAGCCTGCAAACACTCGAACTGCGTGCCGTGATATGGGCCTTACAACAGTGGTCAAAGGAACCGGTGAATGTAGTCAGCGATTCCCTATATGTCGTTGGAGTAGCCCAATGGATCCATGATGCAGAAATTCAGAGTACTAACAACGAACATCTGGGCAGACTGCTTATCACATTGCGGCACACCCTGCAACAATGGACACACCCCTACTGTATCCTGCACGTTCAGAGCCACCAGTGGAACATCGGGCTGGGAGAGGGCAATGCCCGTGCAGACGAGGCAGTGACCTGTGCCCCCATAGTGCATCTCCCACCTGCAAACACTTTTGAGCAAGCCAGATGTAGCCATGATTTGTTCCACCAAAACGCAAAATCCCTGTAGAGACAGTTTAAGATCCCGCTGATAGAAGCGAAGGGCATAGTGCGGGCTTGTCCCCGCTGTAGCCATCACGGCCCGGGGTTGGGTGTGGGAGTTAACCCCAAGGGTTTGAAAGCCCTCGAGCTCTGGCAAATGGACATCACTCACGTCCCTGAGTTCGGCCGACAGCGCTATGTCCATGTAACCATTGACACCTTTTCACACTTCCTGTGGGCTACTGTTCAGACAGGAGAGAAGGCATTGCATGTGGAGCGGCATCTGCTCTCTTGCTTTGCAGTAATGGGGGTACCCAAAAAGATCAAAACTGACAATGGGCCAGCATACATCAGCGGTCACCTAGCAAAATTCACACAGCAGTGGGGGGTAGAACATATCATGGGGATCCCACACTCTCCCACCGGTCAGGCAGTGGTAGAGAGAGCCCATCGTACACTGAAAGAATATCTGGGCCGACAGAAAGGGGGAGAGATGGAACCAAGTAAGCGATTAAGCAAGGTACTGTTTACATTGAA
>NC_063255.1:70945440-70999694 GCF_020740725.1 Corvus hawaiiensis | reverse complement strand
GCTCACAGCCACGGCTGCGAAGAGTTCCAGAGTATGTGCTGTATGAATCTTTCTGACCACTCTGTCCCAATTCACAAGCACCTCTCTGACCTCCAGAGGGCCCTACACATCCTTCAGGAGACAGACGACCCTATTGGAGATTGGCTTAAGGGTCTGGGTATCACCACATGGCTGTGTACCTTGGAAGTAGAAGGCTGCCGATTGCTATTTGTAGTTATATTAGGTTTAATAATACTTGGGTGTATTTTGTTTTGCCTTAAAGCGGGGCTGCGGTAGATCATCGACCAGACCTGGGTTGCCCAAAAAGAAAACAGGGGATGTGTAGAGGAATTCCTTGTGGAATATAGGATACCCCAGGAGAGCTTGGGCATCCCAGGGCTGTTGCAGAAGTAACCCTGATGGGGCCTCAGACTGAAAGCAGGCTTGCAAGGCACCTGCTAGCCGGCAGCCTTGAACAGCCTTGGGAAAAGGCACACACTGGTCAGCTCCCCCCGTTGCTTAGAGGCTTTCTCATGGGAAAGGGGTGTGAACTTTGGAAAAAGTATAACTTAGTGTAACCGAATAATAAAACTGCAGCACAATGCTCAAATCGTATCGGTGTTCGTATCATGACTCTGGCTGGATTCCCCTGCTCCCGGACCCCCCCCCCCCCCCCCCCCCCCCCCCCCCCGCTACACCATCCCATTCATGTTATGACAAGAGGCAGTGACAAAGGCACTAGACACATTAAGCATCTAGTCTCACTTTGACTTCTGTGTTCTAATTGGGTCCATAAAAAGCAAGCACATATCTGCCTTTCTGGCAAGATAACCACCATGGCAGAAGACTGCTATTTTGAAATTTCCAGTGGTCCCTCTACCATTCTCACTCAGGCTGCTATCTGTTAATTTTCTTCCATTTCTGTGTGTTGGTTTTTTGGTTTTTGTTTGGGTTTTTTTCCTAGCTGCAACCTTGGCTGTGACTAATTCAGTAAGAAATAAAGCCAGCAAAAATGTGTAATTTGCTCTCTTCTATTGATTTGGACAAACAATACTAGTCTGCAAATGCTTCCACCATCACAATCAGAATTATAATTTCTCTTTTTCGTTTTCAGTGACATTTTGTGTCAAACCTATCACAAATTCCCCATGGTATTTTGAAGACAAAACTGCAGTAATGGCTTTGGAAGAGCACGACATCCATATAATATTGTTAACTATCTATGACGTTGCCAGCTGCATTTGCCCATTGCTGCTGATACTTAACCTTTACTCTCCTTCTAAAAATTGAAAGTGCTTTTCAAATATGTGTTACAGCATGATCAAACAAATTTAGATAAGGCTGACACTGACAGTTTCTTTGTTTGGCATTGATTTTTCCCAAACAGAAATCCTATTAAAGTTAAGCAAAAGGCATTTTTCTCAAGTACAGTTTTAGCACTCCTGTTGATTGAATTGAAAAGTCTATACTAATCAGCACAGACCTTGCTGTAAATAAACATGAAATATTGTACAGCTTTAGAAAGTTTCTTGCCACAAAAACCCCACAAACTGGATAAAATAGCAAGTGTGTATATCTCTGTCATGCAAGTTATCCATGTTTCTTCTCTTTTTGCTGGGAAAATGGAAAAACCAGCCTTGGTATAAATTAACCAGATTGTGCCCTCAGTGTTTCTGTCCATTGGGAGAACATGCTGTGGTGGAAGTCATAAAAAATCTCAAGGTGGAAGAGACCCATAAGAATCACTGAGTTCAGCTCCCTGCTCCTTTCAAAACACTCCCTGAACTCTGCCAGGCTTAATGCCATGACCACTTCCCTGGGTAGCCTGTTCCAGTGCCTAATATGATCCAATTACTGAGAGATGCCTCTGCCCAAATTAAGGTGCAAATGAGACCATATGACAAAGTCAACAATATGGATTTAATTGAACAATAAAATGTGAGGTGGAGAGACAGAAAGAAATAGAGAAGAGAGGAGGGAGGGAGACAGATAGATCAAGCAGAAGATAGTCACCAATCGAGGATCCAGTGGGATCCTGTTGGTCCTTAATCACCCTGGGCTTCTCGGTGGTAGGAGTCCTGAGGTCGTTCAAAATTTTCACTGCTTATATATTTTAGCAAACAAAGAAATTAATTAATTAATTAGTGCTCACTGGTGTTATGCCCCAGTCTGCTTGACAGGTTTGGGAGAGTGTTGTTTGGTTTACTCTGGGCAGTATGCAGGAGAAACAACAAAATTCTCAGGAGATTCAGTAACAAACTTTTACTTGCAAACTTTGGAACATTATGGTAAAATAAGGTCCTTGGCAAATTTTAAAATGTAGCCATTTTGGTTAGAAATGCTGCAATATAAAAGCATAAAAATAACACTTAAGAAAATGTATAAGGTAAAGGAAAGAAAGAGGAAGAAAAGATGAGAGTAGAAAGGTACATGGTCACCACCTGTGGATTCTCTGGCAAGATTTGATTCTTGCAATTTTTAAGTCCATTGGTCAAAGTGTTGGTCACAGTCTTGTCAAAGAGATGGTCACAATCTTGATTCATTTGGGGTGGGGGAAGCCCTTAAAACACAAAATCTGGTGGCTTAATATAGGCTCAGGCTCAGTGAGAATGCCCAAGTATGTCTCCTGGGATGATGAGTTTTACAATGTATGATGTAATGCTGTGGATCAAGGGATGCTTTGGGAATCTTTGATGGTTTATGACAATTTCTGAGATGTTACAGCTGCCTCTTACATCAGTGTAGTATCAGTTGTGTCAATTATGGCCCATCAGCAGAGATGAACACCATCAGACCTACTGTGAATGTCCTGGTACTTCCCCAGAGGGGAGTCTTCACAGATGAGCCACTTGTGCATGGATACTGACATGATGAAAAGCACTATTCCATCTCACAGGATTTGCCTCTTATCAGCCTCTTCCTTTATCTTGTTCAACACGCAGCTGTTGCCTTGGGGGATGGGTGTGCACCTCCTCTGCACCTGGGCAGTCACTACAAATGGCAGATGGTTTGAGTCATCAACCATTAACATTCCAGTCTCTCACAGCTAGCTGCACAGTTCTCTTATTCTATTGGCTAAATGATTCCCTTGCTTCTCATACTAATTAGTCCCATGCTCAGTCCTTCTCTTCTTCTGAGTTGGTAGGTTGTGACTTGTAGTCACAATCTCCCCCTGCCAGAATTACCTCTTACCCATTTAGAGCTGAATTCAGCACAGTTGTTGAGTTGGCTTTCCTTGCGTCTGCATTCTTTATGTCCATTATTAGTGATGCATTGTTATGAATGGATGATGTGGGTTTAAGTAAGTCCTTGCCTTCTGCCCAGGCCTCCAGCAGCAGGCAGTAGCTTTATTGAGGTAGCCAGCATCCCAAGACCCACTCTCATTTGCAAGATCTTTAATAATGTCTGATTCAGTCTATTATAGAATGAGTTATTTATTTAATAGTCCAGACATGAGACTTAAAACAGACTATTACTACACAGGAATAAGACAAAAAGAGAATTAGTATTACACGCAGGCTTAAAGGTACCATTAATTTTACAGCTAGTGAAGAAATAGTGTAACTTAGGATCCAGCGTTTCTTACCATCCAATTCCTGATGGAGAACACATCAAAATCCTTTCTCGCAATTCCCAGGAAAGTAACCATGGAATTTGTGTCCAAAGTCTGGGAAGAAATCTTGCACGCTTTCAGGGCATGTGTGTAAGAGACTTCTGCCTCCCTGATAATTGTGGGGGCTTTTATACACGTAAGAACCATTTCTTTTGGTCAAGAATATTTATTTTTCCTTTATCTCTTTCCACATTTGCTTTCCAGACTAAGATATTGATTCTTACCTGGGGGCTTGAGCCCTTTTGGTGCCAGAGATGACCCCATGCGGGGCCTGTGACCGCCTGGGTTATCTCTTGCACATGCACCAACCATCTGTGGTAGAGAGGAGGAAGACACACTCTGCCACACACATTCTTCTCTCCCAGGTTTGTTTACCTCTCCCTAGGCCTGAGATAACACTGAGACAACAGTAACACCTTTATCTTATGTCAAGTTCCCTCCACAGTCACTTAATTTACAGTCCGGGTTTCCAGTATTCATGTAGGCATATTTGGCAGTGGGGGCTTCAGTGGTCACAGGTGCAATCTGTCCCATAATTTGAGGGCATCTTTGACCCTGTGAGCGGTTGCTTCTTTACACAGTTTGCCAAGGTGGGAATTTTTGTCTGGATCCATTACCCAGGATGTGCTGGCCAGATCTCAATTACGCCAGGCTCAGAGTTAGCGCCATCCTGTTGCTCCCATCTGTGCTTATCTCACAGCAAAGTCATTCTGTAGTAGCAGTGCTTGAGACAGGCAATTGTGCTCTTAAATTCTCACAGTGCCCAACCACACTCTCAGTGAAGAATCTTTTCCTAAAGTCAAACCTGAACCCCCCCCCAGCTGCTGGCCCCCATGAGGAAGCAATGGGGTTACCCATCACCTGTTCTTCTCCAGGCTGAACAAGCAAATTTACCTCAGCTGTTCCTTGTAAATCTGGCCCTTGAGATTTTTCACCTTCATACTGGCCCTTCTCTGTACACACACAGTTTGATGACCTTGTATGTATCTTACTTTCAGGGTTTCTCTAAATAGGATAAGGCTGCCTGAATAAAGAGACCAGAGCAGAAGGGTTGCACGGGTGGAACAGGGCTGTGTTAGAAATTCCAGATGGAGAACTGGGAATTTCTATTAAATGGGTGAGAGCCATCAACTGCCCCTCCACATGAACAAAAGAAACTCATTCTGTTAACACGGTATGATCCAGATCGCTTTAAATTGTTTGGTTTTTTTGTTTTAGCTCAGATGTTGGCTGTGCTGTGAGAGGGCGCAATAGCAGGTAGAACTGGGGATTTCCCTGTCCATGGCAACAGTAAGGAATGGCTACAGGGAGTGGGGTGGAGAGTGGAGGGGTGGGGAAAACGGTGGTATGTGGCAGGTATGTGTAGTCTCTTTTATAGGAACAGTGTGGACTTTGCACCAGGGACGTGCAGCGTGCAGGAAGGGGTACAGATTTGGGCTGCAAAAAATTAGAAAATCACCCCAGGTCAAGATAACACTCTGGGAAGGGTTTATTTTGAGGAGTAGCCAGCATCCCAGCTCTGGAGCAGCTGGCTGGCATGGGATGCCGAAGAGAAGAAGCAGACAAAATTTGAGGTAATGGTCACCAAGGCTCACAGGACATGGAGTGGTCCTGGGCACCTGTGGTGGGACAACATCAGAGTCTGATTTGATAACTCTGGTCTGTAAAGGAAATACGTATGTCGTTAAGTTGCTTGAATTACACACTTAAGAAAGTAAAAGTACATGATGAATAGAAACAACGATTGCAAAAAAGCTGTGCATAGTTGGAGCCTAGCGCAGTTATGTGCTCGAGGCATGAGCTCTGGCGTGCCCTCGATCAGAGAGAGTCCAGCTGCGTTACTTCTGTGCGTCGCAGAAGCGACTTCGGCATCAGGAAAGGTGCTGCTGCCTGAGCGAGTTCGCTAGCTTCTTTGCAGAGGGAACAGGCAGGAACCAATGGTATCGGCTCACATTAGCTTGGAGACAAAGGAAGAGAGAAGTGGTTTTGGTCTGGCTTCCAACAGGTTTATTGTCAGAAGTTTCACAACCAGAGCACGGCAATGATCTTAAGCTGAGATCTCGCTGAGAGGCTTTTCCTCCATTTTATAGGGGGCTTGAAAACTGTGGGGAAAGGGGAAAACAACCAATGAGTTACAAGCCATGGGGAGGATACAATTCAAGAAGAACCAATGGGGGAAACCAGGAGGCGGGAGTTATAACAAAGAACCAGTGAACAACCGAGTAACCGAGAAATTTCCCGAACAGGGGGAGGGAGCTTGGACCGGGGCGCCACCCGGGGGGGTGCGGCTTAGGCTTCTGACCCACCCATTGACCCACCCTCTGAGTCTGCCTCTTCAGGAAACTCGATCCAGGGGATGGGCTGGGATTGATTGGCATCACGCTGCCCCAGCCCCGCAGTGGGCTGGGTCACAGCAACAGAAGCCTGTCTTTTAACCTTGCTGGAAATCTTTCATTGTCTCACTGTGGGACTTTGAGAAAATTTAACCTCTCTGCCAGTTTTCAAGTTCCTAACTTGGAGCTGATCAGCCTCTGTGTGGTACTGCAAGGATAGCTAGTAAAAAGCTATAAAACACCAAGCACTCTGCAAAAGATAAAAGAATCAACAGAAAAATCTGAATAAATTACTTGAATAAATAACATAGAAAAGAGTATTTACTAAGGTACTTCATTCACCTTGTCAACTCTATTGGCATGTTTTTCATCCACCTGTCATTTGTTTTCACAGATTGTGAGCTCCTTGGACGAGGATGTGTGTCTGCCCTCAGCACCGCCAAAAAACATGCTGCCAAGATGAAATAATATTGTGAAATAACTGTCACAGCTATTGGAAGTGTACTACCTATCATACCTGAGCATCTTTGTGAGGTTCTGAGTGTGCTCCTTCTCCCAGGACCTCCATGAGGTGAGGCAGTACTCCTCTGTTCATCCCATGCAAGGACACCTAACAATGAAAACCTGGAAACTGTATCAGAGCAAGGAAAGCTCAGCAATCCCAAAGCCCAGGAACAGCACTCAGGTGGGGTGGCACACTTCAGACACCTTTGTTTAGACAGACCACCCAGAGGAGACCAGCAGGTGTGACACAAGACCTACAGCAGGACCTGGTGTCTTTCTGAAAGGATGGGCCCAACAGGTACCCTGGGTCAGCCCATGTGTCAAGGTTTAACACTACATGCCTATGCTTAGCACTCCCTGTCCATGTTTAAGCACTTGCACAAAGTCTCACAGGCCCCCTTAAAGCAGTGACAGAAAACATGACCTTTTGAAAAATTAATGGCATCAGGGAGTGTGGCAGCAATCATCATTATTTTCATCTGCTTAGATGCTGGTATCAGGCCAGAAAGCCTATAAAACATGAGGGCTGGCTTCATTTTTGAAAGGAGTAGAAATCCCAAGAAACAGCAAATGACATCAGACATTTCAGATTGAAACTAGACAGATTCATTAGCTTGTCACAGGTGACATTCAGCCCACAGATCTCTGTCCTTTTCTCTGCCATCAGCCACAGTCTCCTGTCACATGATTTTCTTGCATTACTTGCTATTATCACAATTATTTACTACTCATGGAGAGTTGATGGCATACTCCAAGATGGACTGATGTGCAGGAGTGTGTGCACTCTTGTTTTTAATAGATGGGGAGACTGTTAAGCAGACTGCCTAACAGTTTTTCTATCTATACCTCAATGTCTAAACTGACATCAGTCCTTTAACTTCAAAAACCCCAGGCATTGCCTCATTGATGATACACACAGCTTCCTTTTCTTCTGTATTTCTCCTCAGCCTCAGCAAGGAAGACAGATTAGTCTCACTCCTGGTGTGATTTTAATGATGATGAGAGTTAGTACACCAGGGAAGAGTTAATATACCAGCAGGACACCTATAATGACAGAAGTAGAGCTTCCAAAACAAACTAAAATGAGCAGACCTTAAGCCCAGTTCCCACCAGCTCCCTGGACGGGTGCTCTGGGAGCTGATTGATACCTGAATTAGCTGTGCGTGTTTCAATTAAGCGCCAATGAAACAGGGTGAAGCTGAAGTAGCTGCCAAGAGAACAATTTGGGTCGGGATCAGTGGCCAGCGCAAAGGCCAGAAGCTGAGTCCCCCACCTGGCAAGTGCAGGATTAGCACCCAGGTGTGTGACCCTACAGAGAGTTTCATACCTGTGTCCCACGATGCTGCTGCTGCTCAGCCAATGCACAACCTAAGCCTGTGCTGGCAGCAACAGAAACCTAATGCTGTGCCAGTGTATTGATTCACGTGTGCATGTGTTTATTTTTTGTAGTGTTCTGTGGCAAATGAGTGGTTTAAGGTCACTTAAAGAATCACAGCAAAGGCATAGGCAAAAGCAGGTTTAATATAAAACTGACAGCATGATGTAGTTCATTTACAAGGTTTCCTCTGCTACTTACTACTACTGCTCTGGTTAAAGCAGACAGAGAAGGAGCGAATTAAAACCTAAAATCAGTCAATCTAAATCAAAAATCAACTCAAAACATATCTATGAGGAGGCTGGGGATAAGGATAGGAAAGGGGTAAGAATAAATAGGAATAAGGAAGACCCTCCCACTGAGTCACAAGGTTCAGAGCACACCCCTTTGCTAAACTGTGCCCCAGACTTGACCAACAGTTTAGGCCTATGTGGTCCTACATCATCCCCCCCCCGACTCCTTTCCAGGCTGCAGTGTGATCTGAGAAAATGGTTGTTAGGCCTCATTCTTGAAAACATCACCTGGGCTCAGCTCTTTCTGAGCTTATCACAAACACTGTTTGCTCTCAGGAACTCCTAACAAGCTTCTGTTGTTCTCATGACCAGCCTTGGAAAATATTTCTCTGGCCTGAATGGTATAACATTCCTATTCTCACATTTTCAAAGAAAGTGCTGACCCAAACTGTGGCCAGGATGAAATACTGTTATGACTAAAGCCCACTCTCTCGCAACCCTATGAACAACAGTCCAAAATGGCACCTGTTGAGCTCTCCTGGGCTACAGCAGGCCTGTGACCAGCAATCTCCCTCTGTGGGGAACGCCTCTCAGAGCCAGCAAACCCTCAGGTTTGCTGTATCTGGAGGATCGCCAAAACACAACGTGTCCTGGGCCGATACCCTCACTTCTTGAGGCCCAATCCTTCAGGAGATGCAAAAGCATCTGAAGTGAGTATTTCACTGACCTCTGAGGGGAATTTTTCCACAGGTACCTTATCTTGCAGTGACCGTTTCTGTCTGCACGCATACCCTTGCGCATATGCTATAGCAAATCTGGAAGTTAAGTTATAGTTATAATTTAGGCTAAGTGCTGTTGAGTGTTATTCCTCTGTTAGATTGTTAAGGTTAAGATATAAATTAAGGTATAAGTTAAGTTAAAGTACTGTTAAGTTTAAGTGTTTTTAAGCTTTAGGCTGCATTCCTTTTCATCCTTGTTTACAGTGCCTTTACATACAGACACACATACACCCAGTTAATTTCTGTTTTGATTGCCTGGATTTTGTTCAGTTTTGTTGTTGCTTGCTTTCCCTTTGTTGTGCCTTAGTTGCCCTTGTAAGTAGAGTGGATCTTGCCAACTAATCTCTTGTGCTTTGTAGTTTAATATTAAATCTGACTTTTGCTCGTATCCTTGCTGGTGATTTTTTGAGCGATCTCAAGCACACTCATTCAGGACAACCTATAGCTTCAACAGCACTTAACTGATAGGTTAAGTTAAACAATTTATCTTAAGTTTCATATAGAATTTACTATAACTCATGGGCCTAACTTACATATCTGAAGTACTTAAGAATCTAGGAGAGCAGCATTCCTTGTACATTTGCTATACCATATTCACACCCTCATGCCCACAGACTTAAAGAGCCTGTAGAAGACGCTCACAGGGTACCTGTGACAAATTCCCCTCAAACTCAATGAAGGACAAACATTTGAAGCCTTTGGATCTTCTCAATGGGCAAAGGGTAGAGCCTGGAGCAGTGGGGGTGTCAGTCCAGGCACCATCATTATCATTCAGTGATCCTCCAAGTTTAGCAAACTTGAGAGTTCTCTGGCTCTGAGAGGCCCCACTCAGAGGTAGGTGCTGGTCACAGCCTCTGCTGTCCAGGAGAGCTCAAGGGGTCTCACTTTAGACCACTGTTATAGAGTAACAAGGGAGTGGGCTTCAGTCATAATAATTTTTCATCCTGACTGCAATTTGGGTCAGTACATTCTTTGAAAGTTTGATAACAAAATTGTTATTCTGTTTGGGTTGTTCTTGAGGCAAGAAAAATAAGTTTCCAAGGCTGTTCATTAAAAAACAGGAGCTCATTAGACAGTACTAGCTCCTGGGAACAGACTCTATTTGATAAGCTCAGGAGGAGCTCAGCCCAGGTGCTGTTTGTGAAGATTGAGGCTTAATGAGCATTTCTCAGATCATAGTGAGGCCCCAGGAGGAGTTCAGGGGATGCACACCACATGTTCACATATACCATTGCACATCGCTGTTGTTGTGTAGATGAATTAAAACTGGTTACATCCAAATCTTGATCATAGACAACTTCTTTAAGTTCTTTAATGCACTTTTCTCATGAAAACCCACCCAGGATAATACCACTTCATATCAGGTAGGTTTACTCCAGTAACAACTTACAACAAGAAGAACAGTTTCATTTCTTTAGTTCTGAATCCCATTTCTCATATATGTTTCTTACACTCAGCTGAGGAACAGATTCTGAACTTTGTTTATGCATGGCTTTATATTTCTTAATCATACATGCAGCATTTTACAGGATTTGGTATTCTGCAGTCAAAACCATTAGAAGAGCATTAATGCATTTTACATGGTATCATATATAGGCTTTCTTTTTTTCCTGATTTTGATGCAATTTGGTGTCACTCTTATGGTTTGGAGGTGTATCTAATATTTCAGGTGTTCTACACATTGTACACAGAAGGAGAGTGAAGTGGAGGTGTTACTGCATGAGCAGCAAAGCATGATCCAGCCACTCATCTTAGGTTCAGCTGTGGGGAGAAACAACCCTGCGAAGACCCATTTAATTTTCAGACTTGTTTCTTTTCAACTCAGAAATTGAAATTCCCCCATGATGGCAATTTTCAGGCTCTTCTTCCTTGCCCAGATCACTCTTGATGGGCATGGGTGAACAAGCACCAGCCTGTGAAAACCATGTTTTTACTAGAAAATGGACATAACACGAACCAGCCATTAGATACAAAATCCAGGGCACGTAAGACAGAAGGACTTGAGCAAGTACACAGGGGAAAAAGTCCATGGGGAGGTTGTGAGAAAGGAACAACTAGCATTGGGGAGGATGTGAACAAAGAACAAGCAAAGGAAGAAAAAGGTAAGAAAATGCAAACTGGAGGACAGTTGTGACATACACGACGGATGACGTGACACACAAACAAGAACCAATCATAAAGCATAAAGTAGCGCATGAAAATAGGCCTTAACCAATAATAAATATGCATGATTGCATGTAGGGAAAGCAGAAACTGTGTATTAAGGACAGTAGTTCATCAATAAAATGGCTTCTGCCCGATTCACATTGACTCATGTAGAGTCCACTGTTTCTCTCCGCACCAGCCAGCCAAAGCACAGACATGCTGGGTGCCAGTTGTCAGTGTGAGGGAGAGACCCAAGAGTCTGTGGCACCTTCCAGCTTCCTGTTTGGGTGATTCAGAGAGTTGCAGAGATGTACAGCAGGAAAATGTCACAGACTGCCAGCAGATGCTGAAAACTCCAGGCTCCCTTTTGCTGGCCCTTTCGGAGTGACTTTTGCCTGAGGGTTTATTTATGTGCCTAATAAAATGTGAGGCAAAGCAAAGATTTTCTTCTGAGAGCTCTCAACAGAGGAGCAGCTGAAGGGAAAGAGCTACTTGGATATCCACCACTGGGATGTGACAAAGGATGCTAGGGATGTCAGGCCCAAGAGACACAGGAAAAAGCTGGTGAGTTTGCTGTTCCCCTTGGCTGTACATGAGTCTCCTCCTGGTGCTCCATCTAAGCAAATGTCAAATTAACATTCAAACCTGACCTTCACTTGGAGAAGAATAATTTATTGCCAGTTTAAAATAGAGTAGATACTGGAAAAAACACCTCTCCCTTACCCTCTCCTGCTACCAAATTCACGGATGGGCTCAGCTTTGGCCATGGGAGGTCTGGCTGGGAACCAACTGGAGTTGTCTGTGCCTGACAGAGGGGTAGCTCTTGAAGTCTTCCCACAGAAGCCACTCCTGCAGTCACACAAACCCAATATATAGACCCAATTCAATTGTCTGTCAAGCTGTGCTGCTGAAAGTCCCAGGCTGTCGTGGAGCACAGCTGCCGTATTCCATTATATGAATGAGAGGGCACCTACCCACTGTGCAGATCTCAAAGATGCAGTGTAAATCAGATCTGAATCAGCAGCTTTGCAGTCTATTCCTTTGCTAACGGGTTAACAAAGCAGTAAATATGAGCATTTGTTTTCGAAGGGAAATGTAGATTTTCATTTTAATACAGTTTCCTCACCCTGAACAATTCTCTTTCTCACACACATATTTAGTTAATGAACCTTGTTTTAGAAAAAGCAGCAGATCTGGCTACTCCAACAGTAATGTCATTTTCCAGTGTGGAAAAAGACTGCAATTTTCTTTGGAACAACACTCTTTCTTCCATTTTCTCTGAGGAACTGCAGTTTACAGGTTTCTCTTATTGACAACTTTCATTCTGTTTTCTCTCCTGGAGGCTGGTCATGCTTTCAATACCAAGCACAGAAACTGCATGCCTAGCTCTATATTAAGTCACGTGGGAATTAAATTTAAGGGATCATTAGCACAGAAGCTTTGTGTCCTACTGTAATTGCTGCTCAATGCACTTAAGCTGTTGCAAATTTGTTCTCACTGCAAAAGTAAACCTCTGAATTGTTTTCTTTGTGTTTTGTTTCAAAGAAAAGAAAGCAGCCCAAACTTCTGCTGTATCACTTGAAAATAAGTTCTGGCTATGGGAGCACAGTCAAACACCAGGGAATGATCTGGGGACACTGTGTAGAAGGCACGGTCCCCACACCTGAAACTATTTAATACTAATGTTTAGTTTCTTATCAGTACTGTTCAATATTTTTATCAATAACATGGACATTGTGGGATTGAGTGCACCCTCAGCAAATTTGCAGATGACACCAAGCTGATAGTGCTGTTGACACAGCTGAAGGACTGAGATTATGATAAGGCTGGTAAACACTGGAACAGGTTGCCCAGAGAGGCTGTAGCCCCATCCCTGGGAACATTAATGGCCAGGTTGTACAGGGCTCTAAACACCTCCTGGAAATTGAAGATGTCCCTGCTCATTGCAGGGCAGCCGGTCTAGATATCTGACCTTCAAAGATTCCTTTCAACCCTGACTATTCTGGTTTTATGATTTCCACAACTTTAAGAAGACTAAAACTGTATAACAAACCAGAGTACAGCTATGTTGTAATTTTATGTGCTGAACTTGTGTTTTAGTTTATGGCCATTGCTCCTTGTCCTGTCACTGGGCACCACTGAAAAGAGTCTGGCACCATCCTTTGGCACCTGCCAAATATGCATTAATGAGATCCCCTCTCACAAAGCAATGGATGACTCCTGCCATCCATGCTATACTTAGACTTGAGCACGCTAATGCTGGCTTAACCTAGTGCATAAAATGAGAACACTTGTGCATCAGACTAAGATGCAGTTGTGTGAGACCTTGTTGGTCCCAGGAGAAGATGAGCTGCCTGAAAGGAGATTGTAGCAAGGGGGTGGGGGGTCAGCCTCTTCTCCCATGCAACAAACGACACGTTGAGAGGAAATGGTTTTAAATGTGCACGGAGAGGTTTAGATAGGACATTAGGAAAATTTTTTTTCCACAGAAAGAGTGATCAGACGTGGAAATAGGCTGCCCAGGGAGGTGGTAGAATCACCATCCCTAGAAGTGTTTAAGGAAAGACAGGACATGGCACTCAGTGCCATGGTCTGGTTGATAGGGTCATAGTTTAGACCTGATGATCTTGGAGGTCTTTTCAACCTAATGATTCTGTGATTCTGAGCTAAGGGATCATCAAATCCATGGGGTGTGACCTCCCAGTCTTAAGGGGAAAGAAGATTCATAAATGCTCATGGTTGAAAGGAACAACAAAAATGAGAGGGTCTGCAAATAAACAAAGTTTTATTAGTAAATTACACATTTGGCATGGAAATCGATATTTTAGTCCCTGACCTACTATATAAGCACATGGCAATGGGTTTTAGATAAAGAGGTAGTGTGAAAGGGAAGACAGAAAGGAAGAGATGAATTAAAGAGGTGGAGAGAGAAAGAGAGAAAAAGAAGAGATCACCGCTCCTGGTGTCAGCATTGATCCAGCTGCACCGATCCAGCCAATGAGATACCCTGTTGGTGCCACCTGGGCTTGAGGGATACTTTCTATGTACTAGTTTCCCTGCCCTGAAGATGGGCTTCTCACTTTCTATGCAATCAGTTATCATGGGTAGTCTGCTCTTTCAGATTTTTTATGGAAATACGTGGGAGGGCTTTGGGGATCCTGGGTGGTCTGTATTCCTCTCCACAGTCCGTTCCCCCTTCTTGGCCTCATCCCTGCACTTGCCGTGTGCTGCTCATCTCCAGGGTCTGTAAGAAGAACGTTATTCCCCAGAAAGTGCTGTCTTATGTCCGCATAGGCCCCCTTTCTCCAGCCACCTCTTGTTCTTTCTCACTGATTCTCCATGGGGAGAGCTCCGCCGGGAAAAGGCTGGGAGCAGTGCTGGTGCAGGGATTCTCCACAAGCCCAGGCGGGCGGGGCCCCTCCTTGGCCCGCCGCACCGCCAGGGGGCGCGCTCGCCCGCCCGCACCCCGCGCGGGACGCCCCGCCCCGGGCCGGGCAAGCGGAGCGCCGCCATTGGCCCAGCGCCCCGGCCCCGCCCCCTCGGCGGTCACGCGCGCGGCCTCAGCGCGGCCGGAAGTGCCAGGGCGGGCGCCGGGTCCCGGGTCCGCTGCCGCCAGTGCGGTCCCTCCCGCTCTCCTCGGCCCCGCCAGGTTCCCTCATCCACCCCCACCATGTACCCGCGGCGCCCCGAAGGCTTCGACGGCCTCGGCTACCGCGGGGTCGGCCGCGACGAACTGGGCCCCGGCTCCAGGCCCTTCAGCAGCGGCTCGGAGCTGGGCCCCTGGGTGACCAGCCCGCCCGACATCCCCGGCAGCCGCAACCTGCACTGGGGCGAGAAGACGCCGCCGTATGGGGCCGGGACCCCTCTGGGCGGCGCCGGGCCCAACGAGGAGGCCAGCCTCGGGGCGGGCGGCCCCGGCGCCGGTAAGGGAGGGCCCGGCCTGGGCTGGCCCGGGGGCGGCCGCCGCCTCTCGCCGCTCCCCGGTCCCGTGCCTACCCCCGGCTCCCACCTACCGGGAGCGATGACCTGCCGGGGCGGGCGAGGGCGGGCTGGCGGTGGCCCTGGGCTGTGTCGCGGCCGGGCCGAGCGCCGCCCAGGCCGTCATTTTTACTGGCGGTGCTGAAGCGCCGGGGAAGAAAAGTCTTTTAGAAGGCGAACTGCTCCGTCACTGCCTGTTGCGCTCCTGCACTGCGTAGCTTCATGCAAATGTGATTTGAGAGTGCCAGAACGCGCCCCGCAGCTTCTCGTTAAGCAACGTGCGGTCAGCTAGCTCTTCACTGCCCATGTAAACAATATCCTGCAGAAACACTCCGCCCTCTTTTAAGGCAGGAACTGCCTTTTGCGTCTTATACTGCTTCGTTGTTTAGTCGGTGTTGGTGTTCCAGAGTGCGTGGCTTCTCTCGGATTTAAAACATGAGCTGCTGACGTAGGCCTCCCCCTCCCCCCTGCACGCATGATATCGAGGGAACTGTGGGACTGGTAGGATTTAAGGAAGCAACTGAGTTCCAGTCCTTTTCAGTAATTGTTGGGAAACTGAGTAAAAGCCCGCATAAGTAAAGTGTCATTTTAGGTCTTCATGAAGTTGAAGTGAATTGAGAAAAACTTGCTCTATCTAGGGTACTGTATGTCATCTGCTTTAATTAAAAGGAGCAGCTTATATACACTTGAGTATGAAAAGATTTATGAAATACTAATTTATGTGAAATCGAATTATATTACTAGGCAAGTCTTTCTTTTCTGACCTGTAGTGCAGTGTTTTTATTTAGATCTTTTAAAGGGTACTGCCTTTAGCTGGACTCCATCCATGCATGCACTGGTTGAAGCACTGTTTAAGTATCCTTGCCTACTTGGACACTACATTTTTACCCCCTATCTACATATGGAAGGTGTGTTCATTCTGCACTTTGGATGACTGATAAGGAGTTGCTGTAATCACTGAATCCAGCAGCTGCAAATGGTATCTTACCATTTTTTGGGGGGCTCCCACATCTGTGTGGAGCCCCGCTGAAGTTACTGACTTTATCCATGTCTTCAGACTGCTTGCACTCTGAAGATTTTAGGGCTGAGCATTAACTTTAAAGTTAACTTTACTGTTCTGATAATCGTCTTAAAATTCCGTCTGATAATCCCCAATGTGCAAATGTCTGTCTGGCGGCAGACAACAGTGAGTTGAATTCATTACTTTTGTAGTTCTCTAGTAACTAGATTTTTGCAAAGGACTGGAGATAAACAACCGGCTTGAAAATTTGCTTTTTGTTGATGTTTCTTACTTCATCCATGGCTTTTTGTGTAACTTCTCCCAAATTTTTGCTTTTTACTGTTTTAGCATTATTTTCACCTCAATTATCTCAGTTATAATGTTTCAGAATTACTGTAAAGTCATGCATGCTAAATCTTTAAGTAGCTGGTCTGAATTGGGTTTTTTTGGTATTAAAATATTCTCTGTTTTACCATTTGCTTTCTCCCTTTTTTTTTCCCTGTAAGAAGAGCATAATTTTACATATAACAGTATGTACAAACTCCAGTGCAGTCTAAAGTGCAAATATTCCTGGGGGAATAATTTTTTTTATATCCTGTGTTGCTGAGCTGCCATAAATGTTGTGGTTTAATACTTGTAATTTTCTGACGCAAGTACAGGATAAAATTAGTTTTTCAGATCCTGTGCATGGCATTTTCTCCTATTTTGTGATTATCACTGCTGTATAATCTGGGTTTTTGTTCGGTTTTTTTCTTGTTTTTCAGAGCAGTTGAACAGATTTGCTGGTTTTGGTATTGGCCTTGCAAGGTAAGAGTTGTGTTCAGTGACAGAGGGGTAGTAAAACTCTTATTTGTCTCATAAACCTTGCGTACACTTTTATATTGTGTTTTTACTTCAATAGCCATGAACAGTTGACATGTGTTGAGAAACCTACTACCCAAAACCCATTTAGGTTTCTGTTCTCTTTAACTGTTGCTCAAAAAATACATAGGCAAATGTAAGACAGTTTTTCATAAGGAATGCCCAGGATGTGTGTACCCTGTCCAAGTAATCTGAAAGTAACACCAGAAAACTTATTTGACACTTGCAACTTTTTAATATTTTTAGGCAATGCAAATGTTTCCTGAGAAGGTTAAAATGTGTTCAAGTATATTACCAAAGTATCATGGGACCACAATGTTCATCTAACTAAGTGGTCTGATGGCCATTTTATTCTTTACTATGGTGACCCTGATTATTGATAGTATTTTTGAGAAAGTGGTGAACTTTAAGATGCTGATGTCCAGGGAAAGTTTTACCTCTTTTGGTAGTAGCAAACTACTAATTAGCTCAATAGTTAAAAAACTGTGCCAATTGTACTTGTCTGTCGGAAGTTCAGAAACCTACCACAGGTGATCCTGTAGCTGTGACTTGGGGTGTTTAGAAAAACCCTGGATGTTCTGCTTTTCTAATCCATGTCCCAGATTTGAACAACATACGGGTAAGTACTCTGATCACTCAGGCATTTTGAGATTAAATGAATATTTTCTCTGAATGGCTGCAACCAGGAATTCCGCTTTAGAAGCGAGAACTTCTCTGTGAAGTTTTGATTGAAATATGAGTTTCGGCAGTGGTAGGAGAGTTGGTTTGGATCAGTAGTGTTTTCACTGAAAAAGTAATCCTCCTCGGCCCTGCTAAGGAGAGTTTTGAATAATAATACAGTATGCAGAATTAGCGTAAAATTACTCCTCTCATAATTGTCGTTCTGGTTTGTTTTATACCCTGATACTTTGAGGAGGGTGAGATTAAGAAATTTTGTATGTTGTTTTGCTTATAAAAATATGTGCATACTACATATATATGGGTTTTCTTCATAGTAAATGTATATGTCAGACTTTATGTAACTTGCTCCTTGGGAGGCTGTTTGGTAGCCATCAAAAAATGCCCTATTAGTTCACTAGAAAATATGTTGCTTTTCCAAATACTGATCTGCTGTTGTTAGAGACAATTAACAAGCCTTTTCTAAGGAATTTTTAGTGGCTTCCCATGCATTAAATACAATTTTCTTTTAAAGCCTATTTACAGAAAATGTGTTGGCACATCCTTGCATTGTTCTACGTCGTCAGTGTCAGGTATGTCTTTTATGTTACCTTTTCCAGTCAGAGCTCCTGTGTATAGTCGTATCTCTGTATTTTCATACTCTGTATGAAAGTATGTAGTACAGGAAGCTTCGCAATTTTTAGGGGGACTCTGCTACATTAACAAGTTTTTACTTGTAGAATACATGTTTCCTGTTCTGCAGTTTAGCTTATTTTGAAAAATCTTACTCATTTCTGTTTGGGCAGTGGAAAGCAAATTACAGCAAGTGTTTCGGAGTCTGCAGAGCTACTTTCAGATCCCCATTTACAAGCAGGATGCTTTGTTTCATAGTTTCTGATTTAGGTATAGTTTATTGTTTAAACTTTCAGCATACAAATACTTAAAAGTACTGCCAGTTTCTGTAAATTTCAGTGAGAACTTACTCATATTTTTAGCTGATCTTTACAGAGATAAAATTCTTACATTGGGAATGCCTTTATCCTTCAGAGTTGTAGCATCTGCAAGTGTGTTTCTAAGACTGACGTTATTTATATTTTTAACAGGTTAACTATCACGCACGGAATTACCATATCACACCATTTACTATTGTCAATATCATGTACTGCATCAATAAGACACAGGTTAGTATTTGGTGTAAGGCTATCTGAGCACTGAGAGTTCCTACAGCATGTATGTCTCTAAGTGTTTACGTAGGTGATGTTGAAAAACATGGCAGTTATGAGGGTTTGTTATTTTTATGTTTCAAGAAGATGAGGTAAACCATTATTTTTTTCAGAAGTACAGTACTTAGGGTGGAAAGATTTGCAGATGTTAGAAAACAAAAGGTCCCTGAAACTAATTTTTTTCATTAAGGTTCTAAAAGGTCATTAATCTTTATGTGGATAAAATTATTATTGAAGTGATGACTCCTTCCAGTGATAGTACTGAATTCATTTCCAGTTCTGCCTGGGAATGGCAATCTTAAATTCGGATCAGAAGGCAGTAAGAAGTTCTTAATTATGAATTTCTTTTGGATATACTTTTAACATCTTGTGCTCATTCTGTCCATAGGAAATGGCGTTAAATTTATAACACAAAATATTAGCAGTGGAGAGATGCCTCCAAAATTAATGACAAGTCTTTGAAATTATTGAAAAACAAAACTTTCTTATAGATAAAGAGTGAGTTGTTACCTGAATTTAGTTATAAAGTTAAATGGTAGAATTGTAGCCTTGTGTGGTCTGAATTTACTGAAATGTTGTCATTAATAAGATGAAAATATTTTTGAGTTTTATGTTGCATATTTCCACACACAGGGTCCAAGGGCTCTCTGGAAAGGAATGGGCAGCACTTTCATTGTTCAGGGCATAACCCTGGGAACAGAAGGCATCATCAGTGAATATACACCTTTGCCAAGGTATTGCGTGTTTTTTTTTTACTGTTTCAAACAAATTAGTAAGTTGTTGACTTATTTTCAAAGTGTTAGAAATGTAGACTGTTTGAAAAATACTGCTTCATGAGAACAGCCAGACATTAAATAGGTGTTTCCAAACACAGTGTGGTTGTTTTGGAAAAGATAACCTCATAATCCATAAATAGTGAGAGACTCTTTCTGCGAGCTTTGTGTGTTTGTGTCAGCTCACTGATCTGAGTATAGAAATACTGTAGGAAATTGGTTGTTGGTAGTCAACTCTGTAATAAACAATAAAAAAAAAATTTCTTCTTTTATTTGGGTTTTTATTGTGTGGTAATAGCAAATACCATACCTAAGGTAAAAATTCCTGGTCTTATTAATCTAAATACAGGAAACTTGCACAGCTAAGGAGCCAGCACTGACATTTTGCTGAATATTTGCACTATCTGTGGTAAATGAAAGGACAGAATGGCCTGCGTTAGTAAATGAGAAGACATGGTAAATGAGAGTCTATGTGACTGGCAGTTTTGTCTTTTGCCTTCCTTGACCAACAGCTCTATGTAGCTTATTCAGTATTGTCATAAAAAAGATGTTACAACTAAAAACGACTGACTTCATTTAAAGATATATTCATTGTTCTGCATCACTTTGTCCACCTTCTGCTACAGAAGTTTAGTAATATTTTCACTAAAAATATTCAAGGACATGGAAACTACCCTGGGTTTAAAAAGAAGAAACATGATTAGGCTGAATCAAATGCTGTTATGATGCATGCATCCGTACTAATGAAAGTAGGTATTTGCAAGTTCAAAAGCATTAGCAAAAGCATTTCATACTTAAATTGTATGGAGTGTGTATTTAAGGGTTTTGGTCAGTTCTGTTTCAACGGTAATTGAAATTTCCAGGCTGTTCTTTCCTCCAAGTGTGTAGATACAGCTCTAGGGTATGCTTAAGTTCATGAGATGTGATATGGCGTTTATATCTTCATAATTCTGAATTCTCACAAATGTCAGCAATGATTTTCTACTTGTGGGCCTGTTCAGCAGTTCAAAAAGTAAGCTGGTGCTGCCGCCAAAGGAAACAAACCTTTCTGCTGGAACCAGCTCATTCCTTCCTCTGTGCTCCTTCCATCCTTGTGCCAACACAATGTGTGAACAGTCAGGAAATTAACTGAGTTGGGAAAGTAATCTGGCTAAAGTGGTTGTCTCATACATGCACCACCCCGCAGCAGTTTTCTACTGAATGCTCTCGCTTCATTTTTAATGGTGGCTTGCATGTTTGGGCAGTCATGTGGAGGAGAAGGTTATTGCATGTAGCAGCAGTGCCAGCAAATCTGATTTAAAAGGTTATTTAACTACATTATCAGGCTCCAAAGAACACAGAGAAGTGAAATGTCAATTCTAATTCTATATTATAGTATCATGAGAGAATACCCCTATTTTAGGAGTTGACCCCAGAAATGGGTTTGAACATTCTTCACTAGGCAAGCTGCTTCTGTAATTGTTCTTCCACTGCAGGGACAGTTATACCTGGATTGATAGGTTAGGCTTTCACACATTAGTTTGGCTGGTTTCATTTTCCACAGCATTTAAGTATTATGGGTAAATGGATGTGATCTAAGAGTCTGAAATACATAATGGTAAAAGTGGTCTTCTGATCCTGTTTAGTGATTGACCTATGTATTTAAAACGTGATTGCTAGTAGTAACACACAATTTTTCAGAAAGAGTAAAATCTTACCTTTCTTGGATTAGAGTTGTTTTAACTACAAGCAGTGTCTGATTCCTGGACAAAATCGAAGCTGAACACCTTACAGCTTGCAATTAAAAATGCAAAGTTTAGTGTGCCCAGCGCTTCAGACAAATGTCTATACCTCATAGCTAGAGTATTATGCATTGTAAGTACGTGTGGTCTTTGAATGGTATCTTGAGCTAGGTGGGTTTATTTTTTCTATCAGGTAGAATGTAAACATTTGCAGTTCATATTTTGAAATGTGTAACTAGAAGTACTACTTTAAGGGAATATTTTTGACGTCACCTTTGTGTTAAACACACTGGTTTTCTTCTGTTTTATCAGAATATGCTGAGGACTGGTCATAAGACAAAAAACTTCAGTTATGTCTGTACAGAATTACTATGCAACTTCTAGTCTGACCTCTTGTACTTGATTGGTTCTTGTCTAACTGCCAGAATCTGATTTAGATTTTCTGGAAGGGAGCAACAACAGGGTAAACATAACCTAAAGAACAGAAAAGGCGCAACAAAACGAAAATGAAATAAAAATTATTTCTTCGTAAAGGAAAACTATTAAGCTTTGAAAGTACTCCAGTGTTCCCTGAAAATTGCTTTAAGTGCTAGTACATAAGGTTGCTAAATAGATGGAAAACACTAAAGTCAGTTGCTGTGAGAGCTGCAGACATCTTACTAATAAATAACTGAAACTTTTTTGGTAGAATGTCTGACAGGCCTGAAAAACTACTAGAAGTTAAGCATGCTTTACTAAATGTTTTGCTCTGTCTGTCCAATATGGGAAATGCTTCAACATAGATAGTAGAACACCAATATAAGAGCTGAATGTTGACACCCATGGAAGAATTGCTTGAGAATTACATGTGGATGATTATTCATATTGTGGTAAATACTTCTCTTTTTAGGGAGCTTTCACATAAATGGAACCTCAAGCAGATAGGTGGACACCTTTTACTCAAAGCGTAAGTATGACATGTGTTATTTACCTTATGTCTTCTTATCTAAACACCGTAAACTACCAAATGTACATAAGTTTAGTCTGCTGCTATGTTTACTTGACAAGGTGCTAACAGTACTTTTCAAATGTTGATTTTTTGAACAATCTTGATTGCATAACCCACTTTCAAAGATTTTCTCCTACTAGATCCCTGTGTCTATGGAACTACTGATTTAAAAGATTAGATTCTTTTAGACCTCAATCAGTCTGGTCACATGGAAGTAGAATTTAACTACACTTTTGACTGAAGCTTATCTCAACTTGTTGATGTACATTTTAGTAATTGAGTTATGCTTTGTTAATTTTCTCTCAGGAATAATGTGCTAGATAACTTCATCAACTTTCAGGTGCCTGTTTGCCTAAAATTACAGTATTGTCATTACATTAATTCTTATATTGTTAATTTCTACAGGTTAACACATGTAATAGCAATGCCTTTTTATTCTGCAAGCCTGATTGAAACTGTACAGGTAACTTACATATATTTGGAACATTTAGAAAGATACTGTTACTCTTTATAGATTAGATTATGTGGAAAAATGAATCTTTGATTTTGTATTCAGGTTTATGTTGCAGTAGTTGCATTTGTTTTGCTTGACTTACGACTTAGCTGAAATGGGTGTTTACTATGAAGGGTATATTAGTGTAGTGTCTTAACTCTAAATCTTGAGTTAGAAAGAACACTTAATGTAGATAGTTGGAATATATTGAATATCAACTAGGGACATGCTATATCTTTGTGCTCCAGCAGATAAAACATAAGGAAGTTTTTCTCATGTAAGATTTTTAAACTTTGCCTTCCTAGGCAAGTTGTTACAGTGACACCCACCCCCTGTAACAACTGTAAAGTTTTTTCCAGTAGTTCAGTGGGGTTTTCATTCAATCAACTTTTTACTTTTAATCTTTTTCTAGTTCTTCTGTAGCCATGAAAATTAAAATCTGGACCTGTCACTTGGAATACATCTTGTTCTGCAACTGTGCAGAGTACCCCATAGCACTGTGTTGCAGACTGCCTGTCAGTGTGGTGTTGCATCTCTTTCTGAAGAAAGGCAAGGGTTAGCTGTGCACAAATGGTCCAGGATAATTCTTCCAGCCATGTCTGTATAATGACTTGCTCTTAGATGACATGACAGAATTTCTGTGCAGCTAATGGCACTCTTTCTGTAGAGTTCTTGTGTGGAGGGTGCAGGATAGTCACTCTCATGTTTCTCAGTCATCAAAGTAATAATTTTCATTCATAGCATGGGCAACTTGTAAGTATTGTCAAGACCGATTTGCTGGTGTGTATCTCCAAAATGGTGCTTTTTCTGGGGAGAAGGCTGACTTCTGCAGTTTCTTAGTTTCAGCATGTACTTTACACGCATGGACTCCTTTAAGGGGCAGGATTCTGCTCTGTGCACAGGATCCAAGCTTAAATGAGCCAGAAGGTACTAGGAGAGCTGTTCTGTCTGAACTGGCTGCATCATGGATTAACAGGATAGGTGAGATTAAGCATCTGTGCAGAGAGAGGTATAGACAGACTCCCAAAAACAAACTCATTTCCTCTAAAGATATTCCCTATTTTAGAAACCCTCTTTCCTCAGGGGATCTCTTGAGTTGTGGAATATTTGGGAGACTTAGCTGGTGTCATAATGGGAAGCTGGCTGGAACTCAAGTTCTTAATTACTGGGGAATGGCTCTACCCTGAGCATGCCATATTTCTGGAACTAGAAACAATAGTGGAACACTGTTAATGTTTCTGGAGTTCATAGCAGGCCACAGAATGGAATGTTATATCCAGGTATCTTACTGCTTGTATTTTTGTCTGAAAGGATGTTGCATTACCTGCGCTGTTGGACATGGGTAAATTTTTTACCAATAGAAGATAAAAGAGAGCATAATTTAGAGTCTGCCTTCTGTTTGCAAAATAAGTATAAAGTTTCTTTGCTAGAAAGCAGCTTAATAGGATAACAATAAAAAGCCAAAAAAGCATCTCTCCCAGCCTTTTAGGTAGGTGATCTTCTCTGTAATGATTGGTTATGAAAATTCCACTGAGATCTGAGGATTTTAAGATTAGTAGCTTTGGCTGTGTGCAAGTATTTTAGTGAATGAGTATGTGTGTGTGTATATATATATATATATATATATATGCGCTGTATGAAATATGTTATTGAGTTCTTGGAAAGGTCATCAGCTTATTAGAAATACAGCAGAGGTAATGATAGCATTTGTGAAGATCTTTATACTGTGTTAATCAATGCAGGGGAGCAACTTGGCTTGCCAGGTTTGCATTACATTCCTGTGCTGCAAGGCAACAATGACCAGTAAAAAATCAGAGAAGTTAAAGATCGTTGGATTTGCTACTAGCAGGTTTATATAGACTTTGTGTTAATTCTGATAAACTATGCTGTTCAACAGTATCTGTTTGACACCCAAGTAAATACATTTCATCAAAATAGCTGTAAATGGTGGAAGTTTGTAGCTGTCACATTAGTTCTTTTGTCATTAGCATCTAAAACCTCATGGTGGCGTGTTTGGCCAAAGCAAGAACGGTTTTGAAGTGCAGTGACTGTAGTGATGTGGGACAGGAGAGGAGTCAGCAGGGGTTGTGCTGCTTAACTTGTACTTAAAGTCTGCAACAGCGTTATGTTCTCAGGTGTTTGAACTAGTTTCTCTCCTGCACAGAAAAGACCATGAAGGCTCTATAGGCTGTTTAGTATTTCCCCAAAATACTGAGGAATATTCTGGTGGTTTATTCTGGCATGAGGTCAGGACACAGACCACATGGACTCAGAGACTCGGGCATTCAGGAGAACATCCAAATCTTGAATTTGGGATGTAAACCACATGATAAAACACTGGAGTTTGTATAAGCATTAGTAGGAGAAATAATGTTTTTAGCTTAATCCTACACTCAAAGGTGAAGTATAATAGAGTAGATAATTATTACAAGATTTTTGTTTGCACTGCATGAACAAAATAATTATCTCTTCACTAACAAACAGCATGGGTAAAGAATACTACTTTAAATGCATGAGAACATTCAAAACGGAACCTATTAAATGCATGTTAAAAATGACCATTCTACACTAGTTGTATAAGTCTTTACTACGTACATTCAAGTTCAAAGGTTATAGTCACCGTCTTTAAAGTAAAGGCATTTTGAATTAAATAAGTACTTCCTGGCAGTTTGCTCCAGATGTAGACATTTTAAGTTCATGACTGTTTTGCATTCTGATACTTTCAGCAGTAGGCTGAGAGTTGAATTTCTTCGGTAGAACACAGATAACTGCAATATACATTAAAAAACCCTCACCTCTTTAAGATGGGTTCTTTAAAAGAAAGCTTAGTTGAATGCTATGAAGAGTGTTATAACAAGGGCCTTTTATTTGTACAGCTGTGTGGACACAATAGCATGCAAGTGTTTAACTTTAAAAAAAAAAAGTTCAACAGTGATAAAGTGTCAGAGTAGATGTCAGGATGGTTTTGAAGTGCTCAGCATGAATCGTAACTCCTTCTTTGTGCTTGTAGAGTGAAATAATTCGAGACAATCCTGGCATCCTGGACTGCGTGAAAGAGGGAATTGGCAGAGTTTTAGGCTTGGGAGTACCCCATAGCAAGCGTCTCCTTCCTCTGATGGTCTTGACTTTCCCCACTGCTCTACATGGAGTTCTTCACTACGTCATCAGTTCCATCGTCCAGAAGCTTGTCTTGTTTGTTTTGAAAAGGGATAATTCCCACAACCTTCCAACTGAGAGCTCCTCTTCTGTGCAGAGCATGCTGGATGCATATTTTCCAGAACTTATTGCTAGCTTTGCTGCTAGCCTTTGTGCTGATGTCATGCTTTACCCACTGGAAACAGTTTTGCACCGCCTTCATATTCAAGGGACACGCACAATAATTGACAATACAGACCTTGGCTATGAAGTGCTTCCAATCAATACTCAGTATGAGGGAATGAAAGACTGCATAAATACTATAAAACGGGAAGAAGGAATGCAAGGTTTCTATAAAGGATTTGGAGCTGTTATAGTACAGTATACCTTGCATATGGCAGTTTTACAGCTTACCAAAATTATTTACTCAACACTGCTTCAAAATGTTTCTTAATCTGTCCAGGTCTGGATCTAGCACATTGGACATGATTCACTTGCTAACCCAGTTATTGTTTAAATGGCTTAGAAAATGAACTTCGAGGAATCCACTCTGTGGATTCTCCTTACACTGTAGAACAACTTGTTTTAAAAATGGGGATATAGTTGCCGAAGTGTAATTAAAAAAGGACTGTTTAAAAATTAAAGACACAAATTGAATATGTCATATGCAGTCATATAAAGGGGATCAGATTTCAAATGTGATTGCATTGAGGATTTCCTTTTCCTCTTACCAGTTCACTGACATAAGGAATGGATATGAATTGTTAGTATCTGCTTTATGAGCATCACATCTGATGTTTAATATGGACTGCTAGCCAGTTGAAAGGAATTTCTTTTCTTAAGTTGTAAGAACTTGCAAGTAGGGGACTGATGGCTTTACTGGTCTTTTGAAAATGTTTCCAACTTCACTGTTAATGGAACTGTGAGTAAAATAGAAACTGTAAAAGTGACTTAAGTAGACTTAAATGTTATTATTTACAGGTACATAGAAGACTTATTTTGCTGCAGTGTGGCAGAAGACAAAGGGGAAACTCTTACTTTGTATAAAAACAATGAAAAATGGGTTTGAGGAAAAGTTGCACAGAATGCAAATTTGGCTGTCTTGCAGTTTGTTTGCAAGGCTTACAATAACTAAGTGTGAATTAAGCAAAATAGAAACTGATGTGTGCATGTGTAAGTGCCATTTTTAGTTGACTTCCCATGGATAACTTCAGGGTTTAGTTTTACTCTACTGCTCCATATGAGAGTATAATAATCATACAAATCTGTGTAGTAGTAGTAGTATTGGTGTTCAAAGTGTACAGAAAGCCTATGAAAACAATTGGCTTTTCCTAGAGTTTCTCTTTTGTTAGATTGGAGTGGTATGTATAAAATTGTCTCCTTAACTAGCACTGATGTCTGTCATTTAAAGTCTCTGCTAGTTTAAATATTTTGTGGAACAGAGCTAACAGTTTATGTGCAAGGGAACCACTGAAGTACATAATTTTTGCCCTCTCCCCCTTCAGACTCAGCCTGAGAATGATTTTTAATTATTCTAGGTGATGTAGTCCTTCTTGGTTTCATCAATAAATATGGGGTGGGGTGGGGGGGGGCAGGGAGAGATGAAACAAGCATGTGGAAAGTCACTTCTAAATTATGAGAGGCTGCTGCTTTTTTTCACATTCATGTGGCAAGTATGTTTTTGTGAATGCTGTAAATTGATCTTCATTTTAATCATTAATGATTGTGTAGTTATCACTTATGGAAAGCAGTCATGCTTTCCATAAAATAGTGGAAAGATGTTGCTCTTTGTAAGTTCTGACTTCAGATCAGGTCTACTTTATTATTAATCTAACTTTCATGTATTTTAAATGCCTAAGTGTTGAAATGGAAAGTCTAGTGAACTTGGGAACTGGTTTATTTTGAAATATTGTTGATTGCAAATTTAGTGTATAGTGTACGAAATAAAATGAGAATTCACTGTAAGTATTATAAAGTAATTCACCAAAGAGGCATGTAAAGGAGTCCTGTTTTGTGTGTTATGTTTTACTGTATAGACTCCAGAGTGGCATTTTCAAGTTTGTCAACTTTCTTAAATGCAAGAACATGTTGAATTAAACTACACGCAAGAGCTTAGGTAAAATACTCAGTTTATGGGTTGGTTTCTTTTAATGAATATCAAGATGGCCATGCCACAGAATCATCCAGACTGGAAAGGACCTCAGCAGGTCATCCAGTCCAAATTCCTGCTCTAAGGAAGGATGACATTGACTTGTACATCTTTTGTCCAATCAAGTTCTTAATGCATGAAACTGGCCTTTTCAAAGGTGTTAAATTCAACTGTAGCCAACAGTTTATGACAATTGCCTTGAAGCAATAACTAAGTGCATCTTGCAGTCCAACACTTGCAGATGTATCTGTGAAATTGGGCAATCCTATTTTTCTAGGAATAAAATATTAGGGCATTTTGCCATGTGACATGGAGGACTTGCCTTTTATATATTCTTCAAGAGGGAAGATGAGTTCTCAAGAGTTGCACTAGAGACTGCTATAATGTTGCACTGTGGCAAAGACTTGCTTTCATTGCTGGCAGTTTTACAGTTGTAGTCTAGGTTCTCAGGTCTGTAACTTTGGGCAGGGTGAGAAAGAATGCTGTCAATGTAGAGCAGCTGTTCTGTTGTGGAAAAAAGCTTTTGCTTTGGGCTGTTCTTTTTTGGTCCTCTTCCCAGCAGTTAGAATGAACATGTTTAGATTTTTCATTAAAGGTTTTTTTATCTCCCAAAACACATAATACACTTTGTGCAGAGTTGCTGGGGTATTGCCCATGCAAAAATGTAAATGAGTATGGGCTGAAAAAAGTAATTTTAACCTTTTTAATTATAAGTGTTTCTGATTATCATTTGGACCTTAAATCAATTTTTAGCTCACAGAAATGATTAGTAGGTGGCTTCAGCAAGAGGTACCACTGAAAACTACAAAATACTGAATTGGCTGTAGAAAGTAGGTTGTGGTGGAATATGAAGAATTCTTATGCACTCTTGTGCCTGATACAAACAATTTTTTGTACCTTGTTTTTCTTACTACTTTTTTTTTTTTCCTCTCTTTAAAGAAGAGAGCTGATGTTCCTGAAGAAAGACAAACTAATCGAGTGAAGAATTACTTGGCTTCTTATCCATGTCTCTTACAAGAAAAGCCTTCATGTGCAGTAACTGATAAAAGACTGGGCAGGAAGTTTTGAGCTATGAGGCCTCATGGAAAGAGGCAAATATCTGGCTGTGTTCTTTCATGGACAGCATACAGATCACACTTGGCTTTTAGTTAAAATGGAGCTTTTAGATCCAGTGTTGGTGCCAGTGCTGAATTCTTCTGCAATGTTCCAGCTGTGCTCATTCCTTTTAGCAGATCTACTTTGGGGCATATGTGAGTTGATCTGCCTCGGGGTACTGTCTGTAACAATGTGAAGTGTGCAGTTTTACAGATTTATGTGGAATTTGTAAGACTCAAAATTACATATTTTTCTTAGCTCCTCTGAATTTAGCAGCAGGTTCAAGGCAAGTATATGGGAGGTGTTCATCTGACATGGTCATTCAGCTGGATACGCCTTCAGCTGCTAACAAGGAATAGAGTCATAGAATATTCTGAGTTGAAAGGGACTCACAAGGATCATCAAAGTTCAGCTCCTGGCCCTGCACATGGCACCCTAAGAATCCCACTAAGTGCCTAAGAGCAGTGTCCAAACACTTCTTGAACTCAGGTGCTGTGGCCACTTCCCTGGGGAGCCTGTTCCAGTGCCCAAACACCCTTGGACGCAAGAAGCTTTTCCTAATATTCAACCTAAAACTCCCCTGACACAATTTAGACCATTGCCCCCATGTCCTGTCACTGGTAACCAGACACACAGCTCAGTGTCTGTCCCTTCTTCCCCTCAGGAGGAAGTTGCAGACTCCAGTGGGGTCTCTCCTCAGTCTCTTTTCCAGGCTGAACAGACCAAGTGACCACAGATGCTCCTCGTAAGGTTCTTTCTTCAGACCCTTCATCATCTTTATGGCCTTCCTTTGGACACTCTTTAATATCTTTATATCTTACATTGTGGCACCCAAAACTGCCCCCAGGACGTGAGGTGAGGCCTCCCCAGTGCAGAGCAGAGCGGGACAATCCCCTCCCTTTCCCGGCTGGTGATGCTGTGCCTGATGCCCCCCAGGACACGCTTGGCCCTCCTGGCTGCCAGGCACTGCTGACTGTCCAACTTGCCATCAGCCAGGACCTCCAGCTCCCTTTCCATGGTGCTGCTCTCCAGCTTCTCACGCCCCAGTCTGTCTGTAACTCCAGGGTTGCCCCATCCCAGGTGCAGAGTGCAGCACTTTCCCTTGTTGAACTCCACATAGCTGGTGATTGCCCAGCTCTCTAACTCTCTGCCTTTGAGGGAGTCAACAGCTCTTTTCAGTTTTGTATCATTGGCAAACTTCCTTAGTGTACTTTCCAGTCCTGTGTCCAGATCATGTATGAAGATGTCGAAGAGCGCAGGGTCAAGGGTGGAGCCCTATGGAACCCCACTAGTGACAGGTCACCAGAGTGATGTCACCCGATTCACTGTCACGCTTGGTGCCTTAACCCTGATCCAACTGCTCATCCATCACATGATGTGTTTATCTGGCTGTTTTGTCCAGAAGGATCTTGTGAGTGACAGTATTGAAAGTTTTACTGAAATACAAGATAATTACATCAACTGGTTTCGGTTGATCATCTGGGTGGGTTATCTTGCCATAAAAGGAAACCAAGTTTGACAAACAGGACTTTCCTCTCATGAAGTTATCCTGGCTGTGACAGATGACTGTGTTGTCCTTCAGGTGTCCAGAATATTCCTAAAGCTCCTGGGTGATAACTTCATGCTACAGGTAGTAAAGGAGCTGAACAGGAAAGATGCCCTCCTTGATTTGTTGGTCATTAACAGAGGACGTTTTGTGTCTGAATTGGTGATTGGT
Organism: Corvus hawaiiensis; assembly: GCF_020740725.1. Classification (NCBI taxonomy): domain Eukaryota; kingdom Metazoa; phylum Chordata; class Aves; order Passeriformes; family Corvidae; genus Corvus; species Corvus hawaiiensis. The sequence goes on along the minus strand of NC_063255.1, from coordinate 70,968,943 downwards.
GGCCTTCTTGACACAGAGACCAAAAGTTTAAAATCTGTTGACAGGAGGAAAAGTGCCTCAGCTGTGGACAGGAAAAGAGCAGACTTCAGGAACTAGTAATGAGGTCTCTAGGAAAACATTTTAGGAGGTGCTGGAGTCTGTCAGTGCTGGTCACTTTTTGAGCACCACCTGCTAAATGCAAAGGAAATTCCAAAATGCTGGAAGTCAAGCAAGTGAGGCAGAAGACTGGCTTGGATGATCAGGGATCTTCTGGAGCTAAAGCGGGAAAAAGAATGTGTATGGCCAGTGGAAGCAAAGTCAGGTGACATGGGAGAAAAACAGAGACACTGCTGGGAGGGAGAAAATTCATGCAGCCAAAACTTGGCTGGAGTTGATGCTGGCCAGAACTGTGGGGGACAATGAAAAAAGTTTACTTAGATCATTAGTAGTAAAAGGCAGTGCAGAGATAACATTGGCCCATTGCAGGATTAGAATGGTCACCTCCCAAACAGGGCAGAGACAAGGCAGAGGTGTTTAATGCTTTCCTTGCCTTTGTCTTCAGTGCTGCTGATGGCTAAGGGGGTCCCAGTGCCCTGAGCTGGAGGACCATGACTGTGAGAGTGATAAACTCCCAGCTGACCCTGAGCCTGTGCAGGTTCTGTACTATTTTTTCAACTTTTTCAATAGGAAAAAAAAAGCCTTCTACATCTTCCATTCAAATCGAGGCATCCTTTCAATGGATGTAAATACCATCATACAGCAGTCTAATGTGGCAGTTACAGATTTTTTTTTGTTTGTTATTATTCAGCCTGCTTATGAGTTGGCTGCAGTACGCATTGGCTGTTGCAGCTTGATGAAATACTTGGGTGAAATATAGTATCACTCTTCCCTTGTTTTCAAAACATAGGGGTAAAATGTGACTCCTACCCACCAGAGTAATAAAATCAGAAGGGGTGGTTTAGCTGTTACCTGAAATTCTGAGTCTTGCTCTTATTTCAGGGTCTTAAGCTTGGCACTAAGCAGAACGAAGGGACTTTTTGCATGGAACTTGGATCTGTTCTGCAGAGGTGCTTCGTGTCTTTGCCCGAATGGAATTTTTACAAGCAACAGACTTGTAAACGGGTGTTCCTTATTCTTGATTTCAGGATGTCTTCAGAAAAGAAAAATGGTAGATTTGCTTTTACTGCAGCAGTGAATGTAACTCACTGAAGTTTCTGATATCTGAAATGGGATCCTGAATTTATGTATGTAATACTGGAGCCTTTAAGCATTATTTGTAGGAGGAATGACCAACATGCACAGATGCCTTGATTCTCAGCTCCTAGCTGATACCAGCTCAGTTCAGTACCACTCAGAGTGAGATGATGTGGCACCTTTGATGTCCACACAGACCCCTGATGTGTTTATGGTGTCTGCAGGTAGAGGTATCAGTCTAAACCTGTTGCAAAATACAAGCATGGGCAGGATTGTCAGACACTCTTACCCATGGACTAGCTTTGTGTATGCAAAATAATACCTGAAAAAAACCAAACAAAGGCAAGGGGATTCTTGAAACCAAGTATGTGCTTACCATTGAGAGCACCCTGACAAGGAGGTACGTGTCACTTCAACAGCTACTCGAGAACAGTGAGGGGAAGGAAACAAGTAACATGTAGTTACTTGTATTTCAGGAGCTTAAAAAATGCCTACAGTGTTTTCTTTGAAAGATGGAGATTTTTTTATTTCCAATACAAGCAGAAAAACCCCAAAATCCCTGGCAAAAAGTTTGCTGTGAAGCAGGTAACTGTTGCATAACCATTTTGACATGCTTCAAAATGTACTAAATTATATTCACTTTGGCTAATACTTTTTTTTTAATAAAAAGCAGCTACTTTATAAAGCCTGCTTTTATGAAAGGAACGAATGTGTCATGTCCTCTTAAGCAGTTTATTTTTATTGATTTGCCAACATAATGGCTCTAAAAACTAATTTGTGTGTTTTTTCCTTTAATATGTTTGTGTCTGATAAGTGCTCTCTAATAATGGACTTCCCTCAATGTAGCACCAGTTTATCTTCATAAAGACTGCTGTTGAGAAATGGTTCCAATTACTCTACAAAAGGGAAAATATTTGTTTATTTAAATACAGTTTCAACATATGAGGAAAGGCCAGGAGAACTGCGATTGTTCAGCCTGGAGCAGAGGCTTTGGGGTGACCTAATTGTGGCCTTCCAGTACCTGAAGGGAGCTCACAAGAAAGATAAAGAGGGACCATTTACAAGGACGTGTAGTGACAGGACAAGGGGAAATGTCTTCAAACTGAAGGAGACTAGGTTTAGATACGATATGAGGAAAGTATTCTTTACTGTGAGGGTGGTGAGGCCCTGGCACAAGTTGCTCAGAGAAGCTGTGGATGTCCCATCCCTGGAGGTGTTCAATGCCAGGCTGGGTGGGGCTTGGGGCTGGTCTGGTGGAAGGTGTGCTGGCCCACAGTAGATGATATTTAAGGTTCCTTCCAACCTAAACCGTTCTATGATTCCACATTCTTTCCCAATGGAAATGATAAACAAGAAGTTTTAGATTGTAAAAGAAACATGCTGCTGACATGCAGCAACTTAAAGACTTTTGAACTCCCCCCAAAAAAAATCAGTATGAGCTTGCTCTGTTAATTAGTAGAGTATAAGGAAAAGTTTAGAGTATGCAATACAAAAAGTTGGAATCCTACTTAAGGACTAGCTGGGAAGCTCTCTAACTGAAACTACTTGGCACACACTAAGGCTTCTGCTTGCACAGTAGGATAGCCATCAACACATACCAGCACATATTAGCACAAATAATGCAGTCCTCTCATCTCTGGAAAGAAAAGGGAATACAAAGCATAATGGTACTCCTCTGGTGTACGCCTTCCTCTGTCTTTGTACCTGCAAGTTTTCAGTCGTCTGTCAGGTGTTTTCCTCCCCTCTATCAAAAAAAATGTCAATAGATAATCCTCACATATTCAAACTCCGCAAATTGTGCAGTTACCAGGTCAGGATAATTCCAGGTGTAATAATCATCATGAAAATAACACTGGCACTGGGGGGTGGATTTCCTGGAGCTCCTGCAGAGCCGTGTAATGTGGAGGATGAGGTGGAGTGTGCTAACAGTGATCTCAAAGGGAAGCAGAGCTGCCAAAGAAATGAGAATGTACCTCTTCTAGAGTTTGTACAAACCCTAAATTTTCTCCTTTGTCCCTCCTGCACACTGTCCATAACAAGGCATTTTGGGCCTGTGTTTTCCATATGACACAGAGTCCATATGACAGAGTCATAAGTGATTGATACCTGTTCTTTGTTTCCTTTCTCTCTGCAACTGTTCAGGATGTCTTGTTGACCATTCCCCATGGCTTTGTGTGCACCATGGATTGGTACAGTATTTGTCAATAGCTTCAGTGTTTAGGGGTAAAAAAATTGAGTCTTGCATTTTGATCCTTGAAATTAAAATCCCAGGAAAACGTCTGCGTATTATGCATCTGTATAGTAAGATTTATTAAACTACTGACTTCTTCTTTTAAAGGGAGTATCTTCTGCTTGACAGGAGACACTTTCCGCATACTAGAGTTTCTCCTCTCTTTTCTAGGGTTCCTCTTTTATATTCTGCCTGGCTTTATACATCATTTCAGTGCCTCTTTATGTACTAGTTGTCTACCCACTCTTCAGTTGCTCCACCTTTTTCTCATCTGTCTTGTCTTTCTCTTTGGTTTTCATGTCTGCCTTTTCTGTCTTTGTCCTGTGTGTCTCCCCAGTGAAATATCCAGCCCCTGTTCTTTTCTATGTTTCCTTAGATGAAGGGCACTCTGGCTACTCATGGCTGTGCATGATGCTGCCCACTGCTTGTCATAGACTGCTTGCCAGAAATTATCAACACGACATAAAAATTGAACATTCCATAGAGACTGTGAATTATACCCTGCTGTACTAGTTTGGAAACAAACTAGTGTGAGACAAGTCAGAATAACAATTTAATAGGGAAATAAAATAAGAAAAAAACCCTCAAAAATAAAGGCAGAAAACACTGGTTCAAACTGACAGAGTCAGGATACAACCTGGCACCCTGTTAGTCATGGTGGTGGTAGCAGTCTGGTAGAATGGTGGCTGCAGTCCTCCTGAAGCGGTGATCCTGTAGAAAAAGGGTCTGCTCTTCCTCAGAAGGTCCAGTGGTGGCTGTGCAGCTCCTGTCCTCTGGAAATCCAGTGGGAAGGTTCTCTCTGGTGTTCAGAATCTCAGATTATATTCAGGATGGAATGCTTGGTTCCTCCCTCTGGGTGGAGCATCTCACAATGGGGTAATGAGTCATGAGGCCAAGTGTTGATTAGGCTCATTAACAGAAGATGGTCCGGAGGGAGTTATCTCTGAGTCATGCGGCAGGGCATTGATGGGCCCTTAACAGAAAGATAGTCTGCGGGGAGGAGGCAAGGAAACACTGCCCCTCCTGATTTCAACAGCTCATGAGGATGGTGATAGAATACACTGCAACCCAGGACACTTGCACTGATGAATTCACAGGGTGATGAATCTTCCCTTAACACTTCAGATGGATGAAATTAAAATTCATGCAGCTGAGTCAGTCTCAAATAATGTTCTGTTGGCAGTTCCTGCTGTATTTCAACATACGTATATACACTCTACATATATATGCTAATCGCTGCATTAGAGCTGTAACAGGAAGTATGTAGCTATGCAGTAACTGGGTAGGCATGGGTTTGCAGATGTTAAAAAGTAAGAAGTTTGTTTCTTACTCTTTGTAATTATTGAGGCAATTTTCTAAAAGGTGACTAACTTTCTGCATTTACAGTGTTTGCTTGCAATTATTTTACTTTAATAGCTGAAACAAAAGGAAGGGAAATAACATTCCAAGCACTGGTGTATAACAATCACAGGAACAAATTCTTCTGTGGGACTATAAAAATCTGGCTGGGGTGCAGAAATATTTGCTAAGCCCTCAGTGAGGAAAACAAAAGTTCTCATTTGCCAGAAGCTGTTGCACTTACACTTTACTCCTAAGAGCAACAAAATGATGTGCAGTTACTTTCTGTGTGACTGAACCTGTGAAAACAAGCATGTGGTTGAGAGAAGCTAGAACAATAACCATTTCTTTGGTCCCCACTTACTTTTCGAGACCTGTGTGCCTTTCTTACAGAGGCATCTTTGTTAATTACTATATTCAGTACATACTCTTTTGGCTTAGTGCTGCTTGTGGTGTGCTCACAAGTGGCTTGTGCTCTTTAGTTTGCTGCTCTCAGTGTCTATTTCTCCTTTTTCCACTGGAGTTCTGATTTAGCATCTTGCAGCTGGCTACTCTTCAAGCACCAGAAGTAAAATCTTACTGTTAGTGAAGTACTTCGATTATTTAATCCCAGTCAGCAACTAAGCCCCACACAGATGTTCCCTCTCTCCCCTGTGGTGGGATGGGTAAGGGAATTGGACAAGAAAAAAATGACAAAACTCGTGTGTTGAGATAATGACAGTTTAGTAGGAAAAACAAAAGGCACACATATGCAGAGCAAAACAAGGAATTCATTCACTGCTTCCCATGGCTGGGCAGGTCTTCAGTCATCCCCAGGTGAACAGGTCCCATCACAGTAGTGGTGACTCAGAAAGACAAACACCATCATTACTCTCAAAGTCCTTCCCTTCCTCCTTCTCCTAAACTTCATATGCTGAGCATGATGTCCCATGCTCTGGAATATCCCTTTGGTCAGTTGGGGCAGCTGTCCTGGCTGTGTCCCCTCCCCACTCCTTGTGCACCCCCAGCCTCCTCAGTGGTGGGGTAAGAAGCAGAAAAGGCCTTGGCTCTGTGCAAGCTCTGTCCAGCAGTAACAAAAATATCCCTGAGTTATCAACGCTTTCCAGCACAAATCCAAAACACGCCCCATGCTAGCTACCATGAATGAAATTAACTCTACCCCAGCCAAAACCAGAAGCAGCACTTTGTGCATGCTAAATCAATGCTGGAGAATTACCCAGGGCTATAATAATATCGTCAAATTGGTTAATCAGGCCAAACAGAGCAACGTCATAATGCTGCTACACTGGTAGTTTTGGGGCAACTCTGTTTCTGGTTGATTATTAAATAGCTGGTACTAATTAGATTTAAAAGTAGTGTGCCCTGAGTAATTGATTACATAAAAAATTATAAATTATGGAATTACATAAAAGAGAATGCATTTCAAGGGCGGGAAAAGCTGTATTTATGCAACAACTATATAACAGGGTGATTTTACCTTGTAGGGAAATGAACATTGTATTGTTCTGTCTTGAGACATTAATGTGAGGTTGCATGGTACTGCTTGCGCACTTCTCAAGATAGCTATACATCTTAAATCCCTTTGTCTTCCACTCTCTCGTTTAATCTGTTCACAGGGGTTATATGGATTACGATGTTTGGAACAAATGAGACAGTAGTTTGAAAAAAACAGAGCTGTAATTTCCTTCAAAAACATATTGCGGTTGTTCAAAACATCGCTGACTTTTGAAGATGTTTCTAAAATGCACTAATTCTTTGACTTATGAAAAGAGCAGTAGAATGTGTGTTCTTCATTTAGCTTTTCAAAAGCGTTGTCGTCGTGAGCCGCTGCATTAGGAGGTGTCCAGTACCCAACCATCACTTGACCATGATGCCCAGATAACCAGTGTATGCTTGTGTCTATTTAAAATAGATATGTTTTCCATTTTAAACCGATTTCTGGCCTATCAACACACCTTCAAACATATGTTCACTGGGGCTTTGCCTTTTTACCAGTAGCCATAACAATAAACATATACCAGGTTCTTAGATGTCAAGTCAGAATTTTTATAATGAGTGGGCAGGATGGAAGCTTCTCTTTTATTTTTCCCCATTTTTGTACCTAGCACCTTGACCAAATCTGTGGATGGCACACCACAGATTTGTGACACAAATAGGTATCAACCTGGTGGTACGTACAGAAATTTCTACTAAATCAGGGATGGGCAGTTAAATATTTATAGCCATTGCCTGCTGGAGAATGAATGACAATTGCTGCAACAACTACAGCCCTGGGGAAGGACTATTTTGTTGCTCTGGAAACATGGTCGGAGTCAATAACTAGCTGGAGAGCAGAGCTGCCAGCACTCGGGTGGGAGGAAGGCACTGACACAAGAAACAGGAAAGAAAGATTTGTGTAGGTTGTTCTTTACCATAGTGAGGAGCAGCAGCTGATCAAAGGTCTGCAGTTCACAAAGTTTTTCCACAATGGGTGACTGTCTGACGCCAAGAGGAATACCCACCACCTGGTAAGTAATGTGTTAGCATTCCTAATTTACTATTTCAGCAGAGGAAAAAGTAGGTCTGAAATGTTTTTTAGTTTCTTTTTTTATGGTGTAGGGGCAGAGGCAGTTATGGAATGTCTTGTATGAAATATGAGTGTGATAGTCTGGGCAGAAGTGAGGGAAGTGCAGTTTCAGGTGCAGAAGAATAGGAGTGGCATTTGCTTTTATCTGAGAGCAGAGGCAGAGTAGCCCAGAGGTGACTTTGCATCCTGCTGTCTACTTTTGCAATGAGTTTCTTCTCTGGCATCAAGATAAATTCCTTCTTGATCTGCTCCCCAAAGTGCCCAGGTCAGGTTAATGATTCAAATTCTAATCTTTCCCCTTTTGTTGGTATACTGTTCTATATGTCTGGACAAGCCATTGTGAAACAAATCAAACTGGTACCTCCTGCACTCTTCTGACCCCTCTCTCCTTCCAGTCCACTGCATGCATTTCCTTGCATGTCATTTCCCAGATAGGTAAGGAAGAGCATCAGTCTGTACCTGCATTAGATAAGTTCTTCCTAACTTTCCTGAGAAACAGCTTTAACACTGTGCTTAGCACAATTCTGTGCTTCTGTCATCTTGGCACAGGGAAAGGCAGTGTGTCTGCCTGTTATACTGATACTGTGCAGCCACTGTCGCATCCCTCTGTGAGGGTATCAAATCATCACTACACCGGGAACTTATCTTCTAGTTTTCTGCATGATGACATTGCAACCCATCATATGGCAATCTCTGAGAAATCTGTGCTGACATGGAAGTTTCCGCCAGAGGTTGTGATGGATTAGGCTTTGTCATCTGAAGGGATTCACACAATTTGCAAAAGCCAAGACCATTAACTGTATTCTTTACTATGGCTTTTTAAGCTACTTTGTTCAGAATAGGAGTTGTTTTTACTATCTGTATGTTCCTAAATATCCCCTTACAGACTCTTGAAAAAAGTGTTAGCGTCACATTTACCACTTTCTAATCTTCAGGTACAAAGAATTTTTTAAGTGGTGATGTACTGAAGCCACTTAATTCAATTATTTCATTGTCTGTCTTTCTTTAATTGCTTGGGAATAAGTGTGGCAGTTGTTGCTATTTATTTTATTTGCCTGTTTTGTAAGGTCTTTTGCTGCTGCCTGTTTGAGTTACCACTACTGGTATGTTCACCCACAGAGAAGTGTTTCTGAAAATGCTGCAAGCCCTTCCACTGTGAGAACATACACAGACAACTTACCTGTCTTCTGATAAGGCTGTGTTTTCTGCTATCTCTTTTACACCCTGCTGATCTGCTGGTGCTATATGTTCTCTGACAGGCTTCCTATTCAAGGGATATTGAGGTATTGGCTGATTATTCTTTTCTTAGGTCCCTTTTGAGATATTTCTCTATCCCCCTAGTCTTTTGTGCTATATTTTTCACATTTCTTCTATCTCTGATTACGATGCCATCTATTTTACTTTGTAATGGAACTAGACTTTTTCAAAAGGTGTTTTTTAACAATTTCCTTTACCTTTATTTTGTAGTTTGTTCACATTGTCTACCTTTTTCCTTCCACAGAGTTTTTCTTGCTTTGTATGGTGTTTCTTCTTTGCTTCCTTCCTGGGGAAGGAAGTCACTGGTTGTGTTTAAAAATGATCTATTGGCATCTTTCTCAATGGTGATATTGGCATATAAATTAGGAGTGGCTGCCTTACTCTGTTATTCTTCCAGTCTCCAGTCTCCAGTATAATAATTAAACTGATGTCCTCATTACAAATTAGTCATTTCATGTCCTCCATCTCATGTGTCTCAGAGTTCTGGTATTTGTGAGGAATGCCATTTACTCTGATCCTTCTTTTTCTTACCTGTGCCTCACTTAGATGGCCTTTACCTGGAGAGCAGAATTTTCATGGCAACAGCTATATGAATACCAAAACAGGTTCACTTCCACATCTTCTCCTCTTTTCATGTCAAGAACTCAGTTCTAAATATCATTGCTTCCAAATGAAAAGTTTCTTTATGTGCCCACAAACATGTTTATTGGTTGGAAACCCCCACTATAACAGTAGGGAGTCAAGGTCTTAAATGAACAGAAAAGTTTCCATGGAGCAAGCAAAGAACTGGGTCTTTCCTTTGTGAAGATCAAATGGATTAAAAGCCGGGAGACATTATACAGTGGGATCCCCCGCTCTAAGTCTCACAGTGCACTGGAGAGATGCAGATTAAACAGTTGGCAGGAGGCAGTAATCAAATTCCAGCTAAACCTGCATCATCCCCAGATAAATTTGCCTTTCTGTACAATGGCATATTCTTATTATAACTATGCCACTTATGTGTCAGTTTTGTAATTGCTTTGTAGTCCTGAGGCAACTCATGAACAGAGAGGAAGTGGTGACCAGTCACAGGACATGGGGGAATGGCATGAAGCTAAGTCAGGGAAGGTTTAGGTTGGATATCAGAAAAACCTTCTTCACCCAGAGGGTGTTTGGGCACTGGAACAGTAGTCATGGCAGCAGCCTGGCAGAGCTCTGGTGGTGTTGGGACAGCGCTCTCACATCTCAGAATTTTACAGGATTTCGGGCCCACACACTGGCAAAGCATACTGTTTGCAAGAGCTGCTCAGTCAAAGCACATAGAAATTACTTGCAAGCAGAGTTTTTGGAAGAAAACACAGATAATTACTAGAAATTCTGCAAGTTTGATTAATTTTTAATTGTCAATAATTTTAATATAAGTTGTACATTAAGAAAGAAAGCCCTTTGTAATTAATCAAAACAAACTCTTACAAGATTTTTTTTTTATAACTTGGAAAAGCAAATAACTCTGTAGTAAAATTAGTCTACTGTTCCAGAATAAGCAGATGAAAGAATTAATATGGTGAACAGTTAATAGTGTTTTGATTAATGTTAAGGCAACATGATACTGTGAGCTTCTTACTCCGTGAGGTGTGTATGACTTCTTAGGTAAAAATTTAAATGTGGATGTTACAGAAATCATCACTATGATATTTAATTTTTAAGACAGTTGACTTATTTCCCACTAATCTCCTCCCTCACTAATCTGAAAGACTTACTGAATTAACAACATATTGACTGATGCAGATGATATTAAATAAATTAGAAGCTGGCATCACCTAAAAATCACCATAAAAATGTAAGAAAAAAGGATGGAAAAAAGTAAAAATGTAAAAAAAAAAAAGGAGAAAGAAAAATCATTAAAATTGGCCAAAGCTATTTTGTAGTTTTATCAAAAGCCTGGGCAAATGTGTTAAATCATACCAGAAACATATTTAGGATGGTAGAAGACTGTCAAAGAACCAGAAAGTTGCATACGAATACTTAGTGCAGGACAGTGGTCTCGTGGCAACAATTTTCACTTTGCTGTGCTCATAAAAAACCCCACTATCCATCCCTTTATAAGACAGGAGCAGTGCCATGCCAGTCAGACCCTGAAGGTAATAATAGTAACTAAGAGAACATTGGCCCAGCTGTGGCACCAGGGCAAACACAGAGAACCCATCAGTGCGTTAGCAAAAGCACAGCACCCGGAGGTTGAAGGCATCTTGCACATCGTTGTTTCATGTTTAACCATATCAGCGTGATGGTGAGACTTGTGAGTGTACTGAAGGGGGCTGCTAAAAGGTTATGGGACAGTCACCACCCAGAAATATCAAAAATGAAAAAAAATAGACCTTTATAACAGATGGTAGCTCTTAAAACAGCCAGAAATCACATGATCCAGGGTGTATGGATTGCAGCTGGACAAGTTTTCTTCCAAGAATCAGGGTAATTAATTAGCGCTCTGTGATAAGACGTGAATTTAATACCATCTGAACTCTTCAAGTGCAGGAGCACTTTTGATAAATTATGCCTTTGGACCTTAAATTAAATTTCAGATTCAGTGTGTGTTTCTGTGTATTATTAAGAACATTGTCCAAATGCCTGTTAAACACTGACAGGTTTGGGTACTGACCACTTCTCTGGGGAAGCCTGTTCCTTTCAATAAAGAAAGCTTGAACCTCCCCTGGCACAGCTGTGAGTCTTTCCTGTGTGTCCTGTCCCTGGATCCCAGGGAGATCAGCACCTCCCTCTCCACTTCCCCTCCCCAGGAAGCTGCAGAGGGCAGTGAGGTCACCCCTCAGCCTCCTTTTCTCCAAATTGGACAAACCCAGACTCCTCAGCAGCCCCTCACAGGACAGACCTTCCAGCCCTTCTGCCAGCTCTGCTGCCCTTCTCTGGGTGCATCCTAGTGCCTTCACATGCTTCCTAAAGTGTGAGGCCCAGAACTGCTCTCACTAAATACAGTAGGACAATCCCCTCTGTTGACTTTCTGGCTGTGCCGTGTTTGATGCACCCCAGGATGGGGTTTGCCCTCCTTCTGAATCTGGCAGCAGCTCATTAAGTTTCACACTGATGAAAATTGTCCGATTCTCCCCTGAGTCTAGATTCCTCTGCGAGGCAGGCACCTTGTCCCTCAAGACAGTGAACATCACCTCCTAGTTTGGTAACATCAGCAAACTTGATAATGGTACATACAAGTCCAGTATTCAGATCATTAATTGTGAGGTAAAGCTAGGTTCATATATCTGTTCTTCTGACAGCTTTTCACACTAGTTGTATTAATCACCCTCCCATGTGCTCTTTTCATGAGTGAGCCATGGTAAGTGTGAGCCAAAACTTTAACAAATTGTAATTTTTCTTTTTCTTATTGGTGTGAGATGAATTTTTGGATCAGGCTGTAGGAAGAGTACATGTTAGGTTAAAAAATATAAAATATATTTAACTTTTTCTTTCAAACCTCTGCAGCCTTTGCCCAAAGCTTTATGTGAGCCAGTGTACAGCTATTTCTCTCCCTCTCTCTTCTCCTCCTTCTCTCCTCCCATATTGTGGCAGCTCCAAAGCATGTTTGCTTCCAGGTTTGATAAATCCCTTCCCTCCAAGACCTCCAGTGAGTAACTCTGTTTCCATAAAGCAGCATACCTTATTAAACTTACTAGCTCTTCAAGAAAGATATCACAAAGTTTGTTTTTGGTATGGATGGATTTGTGAGTCAGACACCAGGAATAAATCATATAAATTAATTTCAAAAATTCAAAGATCTGCACTCCCGCTGTTATGAACAATGTTAAAAATTATCCATCTCCCATGTTAGAACAGTAAAAGAAAATAGTTGAAAACGTGGAAAATTATTCAGTAGTTCTATTAATGTTCTGTTTCAGTAACTTGCACAACATTGTTTCAAGAAGTTATTTTTTAGATAACCAGCAAATTAGTCTTATTATATAAGATTTATCTGAGATTGCTGCACCTATTGGATCAGCAATCTGTCATGAATATCTTCTAAATGAACCTTTCACCTTTCTTTGAAGTGCAGGAGAGTTACAATTTGGGGGATTTCTTCAGGAATATTTTGCTGCCTTCTTAGTTAAAGCTTGATGAGGTTATTATGTGGCCTTCAGAAGTGGCTTTTCAGCAGCATTATGTGTCTGAGCTCGTGCTATCTAATTAAGCACGTTGTGTTTTCTGTGTAAATGATAAAATGAATGTAAAAGCACAGAGGGGATGTAACCTATAGGTGAAATTCCTATGCTTTTCAATCAGTTTCTTCTCTTCATCACAGATCAGTACTACTTGGGTTTCATTTCTCTGAGTAGGCTTGGGGTATTTTTTTCTTTTAATATGCTGGACCTCCAAAAAACACTATGAATAATAACGCGGATAAAAATAATGGTACAACAGAAGGAAATGACTGTAAAGCAAGCTACATACACAGTGGAAGAGAGACACAGAGGTCACTACAGTGTGTATAAACCTTGCTATTCTTGCTTTTTGAGCAGAGAGAAGCTTCTTGAGTGTTACACGACTCCAGTAGGTAGCAGGTAAGATGTAAGAGTTGCTTGCAAGGGGGCTTAAGCCATGAGTTAGGAGTGCTAAGTATCAGGGTAGTGTAAGACTTCAGAAGCAAGAAAAGTGGCTTCAATGTTGAGGGCCAATCATACATTTAAATGTGATTTTCAACCAGCTGCAAACATCAAGGACATGTCTGGGTGTGGGAAACAAATCACAGATACTTGTCTGTAAGCTCTGTAGTGTAATTTGGGGAGGTGAGTTTCATTCAAAGGTCGTGGTACGGTTAAAGCAGTGCAGCCTCCATGCTCTGTCAGAGGATGTGTTCATGTTGCTACAGCAGTGCTAACGCCATTTGAGCCTCACTCCGTGAAGAACAGACTGTGCTGATGTTGCTGCAGTTTTTCTGAGGGTGGCACCTCAGAAAACTGCAAAACTCCCCCACTGCAAAACTCCCCCACTGCAATGTTTTTAAGACAAATTTTACACTGTGTGATTCTTCTCTCAGACTGCTGCCAAACATCAGTATGGCACTGAATCACAGAAGCAAGGTCCTCAAGCTGTTTCCTTGGTCCCAGGGCAGGATCACAGGGAGCTGTTACTCAAGGTGTGTTTCTCAGCGTGGTGGTGAAGGTGTTCCCCAGGCAGCCTTCTCTGACATCCTGCTCCTGGTGGCCCCTACAAGAGATTCCTGGAGTCCACCCCTGAGCTCCCTCCTGGGGCTCAGCCCAGTGCTTCCCCTGCTGCCTCCGAACAGCAAGCAGACAGAGTTCGTCACATTTCAGCTGTCTTTCACAGAAGACAGTTCTCACGTCTCACCTTCTTCTCTGAAAAGTGGGACAACCTTTCCTTGTCAGAGCTTTTTTTTTAACTCCTTTGATCAGTCCGCATGAAGTTTTGCATCCTAGACATCTGATTAGCTTTATTGCTCCCCTCTAGTTGACTCCTAGACATTTTGTCAAGAACTTGGAAAAATTTTCAAGTGTAATTCCAAGTGGCATATGTTACACATTAAAAAAAGTTTAACAGGAGTATAATCTGGATAAATAAGAGACAGTTGGTAAGAAATACACTTAAAAATCTCCTCTTTTGGCAGAGAGCCTTGCATCTGCTAATAATAATCATCATTAGCTTTTACCTATAAAATTTTCCAGATTTATTGGTGAGGAACTGACCACAAACACACTTCTCAATCTCATGGTTTGTCACACAGACAATATGAAGTCTTGTTTTGGCATTCATGACATAATTGTTTGGTTATTTTGGGAAAGCTTTCAGAATTGCTTTGAATTGCCACATCATGGATATTGAGCCAGAGCTTCAGCAGCTCTTCTTCATTTCACTCTAGCATTTCAACCATTCCTAATTTTCTCTATTTTTTCACATTACTTTCTGTGATTTGGAAGAACTGAAGGGAAGGCACAAAAAACCCCCATCCTAAACTGTGTAATTATAAGAAATTATTGAATAGGTAAAATATGTTCTGTATGCCTTTTCAAGTGCATAGATAGTCTAGTCCTTATGGAAAAATTCTCAAAGTAAGAAGATTTAAGAACTAAGAAAGTTTTGCTCCTTAATTATTCCCTAGAGGCTTGCTTCTTCTTTAGAAGACTATCATGTCTTTAAAGAGATAATTTATAATTTAAGACTCACAAGGGCTAAAATTTTAATAAAGCCTCTCAGAAAAAAAATAAGAGAAACACTTGAGGTGGTGAGATCTATGGAGAATTTTATTTTCTAGTATGTATTTTTAGTAATACTAAAACAGGAAAAGATTTATCTTTGTTCAGTTAAAGTTTCTGTCAGTATTAAATCTGGCAAAAGAAGTAATTTTCATAAATACTGTAGAAAAGAACTCTTTTCAAGGGTAAAAATGCTGGAAGCAAACCTGCAAAGTGTCTGCTGGACTTCTCCAAAGGCAAGTTTGAAACCAGGAATTTTCCAAGTGAAGCAGACATAAGCTGTCCTGAAACAGGACAAATATAAACACAGTCATGCACTTGTCCAGATTATGTCTTTGAGAAAAGATTTTTTTCAGGCAACTCATGTAATTGTTCAGAAAAAATATGAGGAATTCCACTCTATTCTTGGTGGTTATTCAGATTTTTAATTATGAAAAAATGCTGGTGCTTATTCAATATCACTTAAATGAATTACTCAAAATTACTTTAAAAAGACTCTTCTACAAATGAAGTTATTTGTTATCTGGGTCTCCTTATAGATCTCATTCCAGACTGAAATGCTCTACATAAGTTTACATCTCTGTGATCTCAGCAGATGGAAAGAGAAGTTCAAGACAGAACGGCTTTTTCTTGTATACGTGGAATCTGCTTTGCTAAAATCTGGTTTGCTAAGGAATTAGCAGAGCTACTTCCAAGATCCTTTCTAAGTAATTCCTACAAAAGCAAATAAAAATTGTACTTTGGGTATATTTCCTTAGGTTAGAATATATCTTTTCCACTAATTTTTGATTTTTTCCTTATTTTATTAGAGTATCAGCTTTAAAGTTTTTATAATGAAAAACTGAGTTAAACTCCATTAAACATTTAGTGGTAAACTACTTGCCACAAAAGTATATATTAAATGAACAAATAAAGACACTGTGGTGAGTTGACCCTGGCTGGATGCCAGGTGCCCAGCCTCCCACTCTATTATTCTCTTCCTCAACAGGACAGCTGATAGAAAATGTAATTAAAGGCTCACGAGGCAAGGTAAGGGCAGGGAGAGAGATCACCCAGCAGTAGCTGTCGTGAGTGAAACAGACTCAAATTTGGAAAATTAACTGAATTTTTTATCTACCAAATCAAAGTAGAATAACAAGAAATAAAAGCTACATCCTTAAAACACCCTTCCTCCCCCTCCATCTCCTTCCTGGGCTTAACTTTCCTCCTGAATTCTCCACCTCCTCCCCACAGGGGCACAGGGGGATGGGGAATGGGGGTTATGATCACTTCATCACATGTGTTCTGCAGGTCCTTCCTCCTCCTGGAGAGGACTCCTCACACTCCCACACACAAGCCTAATACAATAGCTGTAACAATAAACAATATAAACCCCATAAAATTAATTAATGATTAATAAATAAATGTATAAATACTTATTTAGAGACTTACAAACTTTAGTTTCTGGTGAGTTTATAGGCTGACACATTTCAAGGAAAAGAATAAATGACAAAACTTCAATTTTGAGCTTTTGATAGGCAGGAATTTTATCACAGGAAAACGAATTTCTTTGTTTAAATGTTAACATTTTGTCATCTAACCTTGCCCACAAATCTAAACATTTTGAAATCTGCAATACACTTTCCCTGCCCATACCATGTCAAACAGGAAGATGAAAAGCACAGGAATGTACCTGTTAGACCTCACTCGTAAGGACTGTGTAAAAATATGTTACAAGGAGACCAGCTTTGCAACCAGCATTCAATCTGTGATTTTCTGAAATCATTGACAATGCACAGACACAAAAGGGGGGCCAAGAAGATAGGTACATGACTGGCACTAAGCATTTTGTGGCTGCTGCCGCAGGAACTGAGATGTCTGCTGTGCTTAGGACCTGTTTTAGCAGATGATACTGAAGCCAGACCTTGCTGCAGCTAGAGGAGGTCTCAGACCTTCCATAACCAACCACGAAATAAAACCAGTGATGCTACAGAGCAGATAAGTGGGTCTTCAATGCATGGCCAAGCTCTTGAGGGGCTAGCAGACAACCACTCTAAGTAAACCCACTAGGACTAGGAATTATTCACAGATCAGTAGGATGGGGTCCAGCAAATGGGACGAAAACAAGGGTTAGTGTAAGTGGACAGCTGTATGTTGAATGTTTACACCAGGGAACAACCACAAAAAAAATTGCAATGTGGCAAACACCCCCCCACTCCCCCCCCCATCATCTTACTCAATGATTTTTATAATCTGGTAAAGTTATGATTATTAGCATTGTGTGGGTTGACCCTGACTGGCCACCAGGTGCTCACCAAAGTGCTCTCTCACTCCTACTTCTCAATGGGATTGTGGGGAAGGGGAGAAATTGACAGAAATATGGGTCAAGTTAAAGACTCGGAGATCTCTTCCTAATTACTGTCAAGGCAAAACAGACTTAGATAAATAAATATATTGCTAATTAAAGAGACCATGATAATGAGAAATAAGAACAAACATTAAAAAACACTTTTGCCCCACCCCTCTGTTCTTTCTGACCTGAACTTCAGTCCCAAATCCTTTACCTCCTCCCCCTGAGTGGGACATGTACAGTTCGTACATGTCGGGGCTGCTCTTCCTTCCTCATGCTTTTCCCTTGCTCCAGCATGGGTTCCCAACCACATGAAATAGCCCTTCTCCAGTGTAGGTCCTCTCTGCAGGGTGCATTTCCTCAGGAACAGACTGCTCCAGCTTGAGTGCCCCCAGGGAGTCCCAGGTACTGCCAGTAAAGGTGACCCTATGTGGGCTCCTCTCCAAGGGCTGTAACTCCTGCCAGAGCCTGCTCCATCCAGGACATTCTCCATGAGGTCACGGCTTCCTTCAAGGCTGCAGGGGAAACTCTGCTCCACCATGGACCCCCATGGGCTGTAGTGCAGCTTTAATTTAACCTTTCTTTCATGCAATATACCAAAGGTGCTGCCACTGTTGCTGATGGGCTCAGCCCTGGCCAGCAGCAGGTCCATCATGGAGCTGGCTGGTACTGGCTATGGTGGCCTGATGGCAGCTTCTTGCAGAAACCACCCCA
The DNA here is from genome assembly GCF_020740725.1 of Corvus hawaiiensis. Taxonomy (NCBI): domain Eukaryota; kingdom Metazoa; phylum Chordata; class Aves; order Passeriformes; family Corvidae; genus Corvus; species Corvus hawaiiensis. Next base: position 70,951,142 of record NC_063255.1, on the reverse strand, counting down.
ACGGCATCCCCGCCCAAGGCTACCAAAACCTTGCCACGCAAGCCCAGGACAAGCTTGAGGGTTCCTTGTCTGCATCTATCTTGCCACTTTTCCCTCAGAATCAGGACTGGGAGATCATGGATGTCATGCTTTGGTGATGAGAAATAGCTTCTCTGAGGCAAGTGGCCATTTCCTCTCTCTCCTTCATTCATGATATGAGGTAATTTGAATATGATTGATTGATTGCTTTTTCACTTACCTCTTTTCTTATTTCCACTTACAGTTTCCACAAGTAAATTATTGTGAACACAGGCATGTGAACAAAGACATATCTCAGATCCTAACCCTATTCATCTCCAATATCCAGTATCTCCTCAACTTCATCAATGTCCCTTTATTATCTGCTGAGAACTGTTTTGTGTTAAGTGGTATCTTACAGTGTTGAATAGTGCTCAGCTGGACAGCTGCTATTCCAGCAAGCTGTCTGCCTGGACCTCTCTCACAAAGGTCATCATCCAGCCTTGTTGTCATAGCACCAGCATGTTGACCTTTTTTTTCTCATTCATGTGTATACTAGAGATCTCCTATCTAGTTCTGTGGACAAAGATTTTTGCCTATGACATGATTCACTGAAGATAAATATGAATGTGTCATAGGTCTGTTCTGAGGAAATCACCTCATTATGCAGTTCTCCTAACAAGATCATAAAAGCCGTTTTCCTGTTCAATGGTTCATTGCCCTTTTTGTAATTATTAGGACTAAAATAGGAATTGTGTAGTGTAAACAAAGTGTGTGTGGTAAAAAAGGGAGAATCCATGTTTAAAATTAGTGACAGAGACAATATGCTGTATGTGTGTATAAATATTTGCCAAAAGACTTTCACTTCTGAGGTCTTGTCTGAGACAAGAAGCTGAGAGAAAAAGCCATGCCGCTGTAATGTCATGTTTCATTGCAAATTGAAAAAATAAACAAGTCTGGACTTAGTCAGAGTTACTGCTAGCACCAGCGGCTGTGACCTCCTACTAAAATAGGAATGACACACCACATTTTTCAGATTCTGGTGATGATTACAATTGAGTCAATACATAGCTGGATTCATACTAGTATTGAATTACCAGATAATTAAATTTCATAGAGAAAGTATACGCGCAAAAAACAGTCAATGCTGACATTTTTTAATCCAAGAAATTCAGAAATTCAGCTGCTGCTGAACTTTAAACATCCTTTAAAGGTCAGATTAAGAAAGTCAGCAGAGCTGACAGAATATTTTAGAGTTGCTTCAGCTCTGGAAGCAACATTTTTTATGCTTCTGGATATTTTGGGTTTTCTACATGCAGACCTTTTTTTTCCAGCTGTAAGTTTTCCCATATGGAAAAGGAGACTGTTGATCAACAATCTTATCAGAAGGCTCTGTAGGTATTGCACAAGGAGAAGTTTATTATATCTTTCACGTGCCTATTCTTTCACATAAATATAGGCAGGTCTACGTCTCATTTTTTGGATAAGGAAAAGGAATGTTCAGATAGCTCCCAATTAAGAGGGCTTAAGGCAACCAAGTGACACAATTTCTAAGTGCTCCCCCTTGATGCAGGTGGAGACAGAAAAGAGATTGGCACACATTGCCTTACAAAATAGTCATCTTTTGCAGTGGGACAAGCACTGAAGGACAGGAATGTCAGCTCCAGCTGGTTCTGTGGGAGCCCAAGAGGACAACACAAGTTTCATTGAAACTTTAAGTGGATGATTCTGGCTTTCCACTGTGGAATACTCAAATATGAGACAATACATGTCTTGAGTTCCACACACCTGCTTTGCTTTCGGTTGCAGTGTAGCACCCTTTACCCTCAGCCAGTCTGGGTAGTTCCCTCAGGTCAGCCTTTAATACAAACAGCCACAAAGCTGCAAGCAGCAAACCTCAAGCACTTCAGAGAGCAGAAGAAAGATGGAGACTTGAGAAGTCATCTCAGTAGCATCCTCTGGGTTATGGCCGGAAAGTTCATGTGACACTAACATCATTTAAAAGAGAGAAATATTTAGTAATTAGTTGTGGGCAATACCTTAAAAATAATTCCTCAACTCTAGGACTTGGCTGAATCAAAACCAGAATGCCCATAGCCTCTGAACTGTGTGAGGAACATAGACAAAAAAGTTAATGCTCATTCTGCTAAGGATGTGAATAAGCCCTTTGCTCCCAGTGCTTTTTAAAACTTCTCCTACAAAAACTTGCAGTTAATATCTGGAGCTGGTAATTTTTAACAAATGAGCATCAGACAGGTCAAACATATTGAAGTGGTAGCAGTAAAGAGGAGGGGCACTCTTATTTACAGAGCTGGGCAAGGTCTGGAGAGAAAAAGAGAAATTAGACTTATCACTGCATAAGAAATGTCGACTATTTTCTAGGCTGCTGCAAGCCCCATGCTTAAAAGCAGGCTTCCAAAGGGATTTTGGCTTGGAAAACTTACGTAAGAAGTTGTGCTAAAGAAGTTGTTTTCCTGGTTTTTTTGTTGTAGAGCATTTCTCAGCTACACTTGAGGAGAAATACTTGTGTTTTATGAGGTTCTGTGCAATTTCTGCAGTTATATATTCAACGGATTTCATGAAGAAAATTTAAAAAGTTTTTCTGCAGAAAGGAATAAATTTAGTGAATTATACAGCTGATAGTCCTGTTACAAAAGAAAAATAGCACAATATTTATCTCACTGGTAGGGAGAAAAACATTTGGTTTACATCAGAAAATGAGAAAGTTTAGAAAACATTCCTTCATACATCTGATAATAATTACTAACGTTGCTGTGATGATAACTCCTTGGCTGGCGTTTCAAGGTAGGTTTACTAGCATTTATCTCTTAAAAGGAGCAGCAAATGCCCTGATGCTTCCAAGTCTCATTTTGCTGAAAATCAAACTAGTGGCCCACCAAAACCTGTCTCTTCAAACCTGTCTCTGGAGAATCATACCAGACTCCATATTTATGTGTTTGGACATTTTACAAAGTCGTTGTGTAAGTTTTGGAGTTGTTTTTGTTGTTAGGGAAAGCAGGGCCATTTTCCCTCAAGTTTGTGTTTCTGAAGAGTAACCCTCTGATGAGACAGAAGTTGAATGATTTCAAGGTCAGTCAAATGCCTGACTTGTCCCAGGAAAGCAGAATAAATTGCTTCAAAAGAACCAGGTGCTAGGGAGCTCCCCTTATATGTCAAGACATTCCCTTTCTGCAGGTAGTTTGTTATATGTTCTATTTTCCTCTTCCTTTACTTCCATAGCTGAGAAATACTTTTTTAGGTGTCGTTCAGGTTTTCATTCTCTCTGCTTATGGGATTTTTCAAGGCTAGAGCAGCTTTCACACTCCCAGAGCCTCTCAAAGCCAGGGTCCTTGGGTCCATTTGGACTAAGAGGAATGAGTGCAGCAGGACTCTTAGCATGCAGCCCAGCCAGGTTTGCTGATCTGCTGGCTGCAGTACTTGCTACAATAATAAGGAAGGTAGATTTAAACTGCAGCTGAAAAGAACTGAATGGTTGTGTCCCTGTGATTTCTCCTCTGTTTTGCATAATATGCTTGATTTCTGCACTTTGCATGGAGTTTAATTTAGTGCTTGCTGGGGTGGAAACTGTAGGACCAAGCCCTGCATGGAAACATATACAGGATTACAGTTTTCATGGATGTGGATGAGGGTTAGGTACTTTTCTCTTGCCTGAGACCAAGATGTTCCTGATCCAACATATAAATCAGATTTTAGATGCCTTTATAGCAAAATTTGGAGTGGCTGTGAAGCTTGTGTGCTTTCACTTAATTGGCAGCTAAATGTAGGTTTTCTGACAGCAACACTACATAGGTATCTGAAGTCCATCTTAGACTGGAGGTAAGCTCTTTGAAATAAATGTTTCCATAAAACCAAGTGGGAGGAAAGGTTTGCCTTCAAATACATACCCCATGTTAGTATTCACCTGCTTAGACTTCTTAGCACTTGAACTTCCTCAGATAGTTTGAACATTTTTGAAAATTAATTGTTCCTTAAAAAGAAGTGTTTGGTTAACTTGCATAAGTTAACCAACCAAAAGTTGGTACGGACAATTTGCAGTAGATTACAGCTGGGGACAGTCATGGTCATGAGTAAAAATGGACTTTTCAGGAGAAGAACCAATTCAGGAGACCAGCACAGAACTATCTGGGGAGCTCCCTCTGTTCCTGGCTCCTGTGTGCAAACTAAAGTGCTGCTGGGTGAGAGGGTAGGCATGTATCTTATAGGGCTATACATTTTGGAACAGATTATTATGCTTCATTGGTTTAGTCTTTGCATGTTTTTCATTACATGGAGTGGAGATACTTAAACAAGATTAGTTTAATATGATCAGAAGGATTGGGGACTGAATGCTTTCCAGAAGCAGGTGTCCAAATAATCTGAAGGGGCCTGACTTGTCTAACCCTGAGCCACACACTATTACAGTGAATTTTTACAGAGCATGGAAAAACTGTGCAAGGTCTTTTGCTGGTTCTGCTGACTCTTAATACAACTATCAATTAAGGAAGGGAAAAAAGGAAAGAAAGAAGGAAGAAAAGAGAAGGGGAGGGGAGGGGAGGGGAGGGGAGGGGAGGGGAGGGGAGGGGAGGGGAGGGGAGGGGAGGGGAGGGGAGGGGAGGGGAGGGAAGGGAAGGGAAGGAAGGGAAGGGAAGGGAAGGGAAGGGAAGGGAAGGGAAGGAAGGGAAGGGAAGGGAAGGGAAGGGAAGGGAAGGGAAGGGAAGGGAAGGGAAGGGAAGGGAAGGGAAGGGAAGGGAAGGGAAGGGAAGGGAAGGGAAGGGAAGGGAAGGGAAGGAAGGGAAGGAAGGGAAGGGAAGGGAAGGGAAGGGAAGGGAAGGGAAGGGAAGGGAAGGGAAGGGAAGGGAAGGGAAGGGAAGGGAAGGGAAGGGAAGGGAAGGGAAGGGAAGGGAAGGGAAGGGAAGGGAAGGGAAGGGAAGGGAAGGGAAGGGAAGGGAAGGGAAGGGAAGGGAAGGGAAGGGAGGGGAGGGGAGGGGAGGGGAAGGGAGGGAAGGGAGGGGAAGGGAGGGGAAGGGAGGGGAAGGGAAGGGAGGGGAAGGGAAGGGAAGGGAGGGGAGGGGAGGGGAGGGGGAGGGGAGGGGAGGGGAGGGGAGGGGGAGGGGAGGGGAGGGGAGGGGAGGGGAGGGGAGGGGAGGGGAGGGGAGAAAGAAAGAGAGAAGAAGAAAGAAGAGAAAGAAAGAGAGAAAGAGAGAGAAAGAGAGAAAGAGAGAAAGAAAGAGAAGAGAAGAGAAAGAAAGAGAGAAAGAGAGAAAGAGAGAAAGAGAGAAAAAGAAAGAAAGAAAGAAAGGAAGAAAGAAAGAAGAAGAGAGAAAGAAAGAGGAGAAAGAAAGAGGAGAAAGAAAGAGAGAAAGAAAGAAAGAAAGAAAGAAAGAAAGGAAGAAAGGAAGAAAGGAAGAAAGGAAGAAAGAAAGAAAGGAAGAAAGAAAGAAAGAAAGAAAGAAAGAAAGAAAGAAAGAAAGAGAAAGAAAGAAAGAAAGAAAGAAAGAAAGAAAGAAAGAAAAGAAAGAAAAAACGAACAGGTACCAGCAAGAAGCCAGTGGCCTGGGGTCGGATGATGTGGAGAGTATCAGAAGCCCAAACACCTGGGAGGGAAGCACGAGGAGAGGTGTTATTGCACATAGAGCATGTACTAGCACAGCTTTCACAGAAGTCATAAGAAATTGCTCATGTCTTTTTTTGTCCTCAGCAAATCA